>NC_133617.1:373339143-373639143 GCF_048593235.1 Sminthopsis crassicaudata | reverse complement strand
TAAAATTGTTTTCACATGTAACTGGGGGAAAATAAAATACTAAACAATTTTTTAAAATTAAAAATAAAAGGGGGTTTTCTTAACTCCATAGTGTGTTTGCTCTCCCTGATAGACAACTGTGAAAGAAGGTTGATAGGTACTTAGGGAGGGGAATGACATGGACATATAGGCTAGGAAAGACATCATAAAAGCTGAAAATCAATCTTCCAGGCTCCTAGGTGACCAAGAATAAATCATAGCATTGCTCTAAGCTTCAGATTCCTCATTGGTAAAAAAGTGGATTAGACTATACATTCCCTTACAATTATAACATTGTTTTGGATTTACTGGCTTTCAGACCAAGATTAGACTGTATTAATTTATAAGCTTATTTTAATATACTTAAATACTCAGATACTTATTCTCATTCACACTAGTGGTTAAGCTGATACTTACTAGAAAAATTTCAAAAGGATAAAGTTCTAATACTTGGTTTAACTTGCATAATATGCATTCAATAAGTCTTATACATTTTCCCATGAAACTTTCCTAGAGACTCATTAAAGACTTTATTTTTTATGTAAATGTAAACTGTATGTCTAAGATTATCATTAGTAACTGAGTAGGTCGAAAGAAAGATTGGGACAGAAGTGATTATCTAATAAGTGATTGTCTAGGGGCAGCTAGGTGGGCAGTGGATAGAGCACCAACCCTGAATTCGGGAGGACCCAAGTTCAAATCTGCTCTCAGACACTTAACACTTCCTAGCTGTGTGACCCTGGGCAAGTCACTTAACTCCAGCCTCAAAAAAAAAAAAGAAAGAAAGAAAATGGATTGGCAAAACCATGTAGGAAAAGGTAAAAATAAATAATTATATTATATTGGAGTACAAGAGGAAGAATTGACACAAAGGAATTGAGATGAGAAAAGAAGGCTGGTAGTCCTGGAACCCTACTCTCATCAGGAATGGGTTAAAGAGGAAACAATACATATATATCTAGAAAGATATATAATAGTCTACTAAATTTATAAAGAAATAAAAAGGGGAGGGACAGGTTATAGAAGGGAATGTAGATTAAAGGAAATGAGATAAAGTGTGTAGTTTAATTTGAATGGACTAAAGAGGGCAGGAAAGGATGGGGGGAGAAAATAAGGGAAAGCCTCTTGGCGGCAAGGTAGGTACTAATAGTAAGACAAAGCAGAAGAATCAGCAGAGATAGGAAATAAGAGATATACACAAACATAAAATAAAGATCAGAAGTAAAATTAATTATGTAAAAAGAACAAGGGTAATATTCATGATCTCAGATAAAACTAAAGCTAAAATAGATTTAATCAAGAGAAAAATAAGGGAATTACACTATATATCAGCCATATTAATTATGTTTTAGACTATTTAAAATAACTAGACAATGTAAGGTTGAAATATTGTTATAATGTAGGAAATGCTAATGTGGAGTTAGAAAAATATGGAAAGACTTGGGAATTATGAAGAATATTATTCACCTTCAAAGAAAAAGAAGACAAACAAGTATAATACTCTCTGTCTGTGTGTGTGTGTGTGTGTGTGTGTGTGTGTGTGTGTGTGTGTGTGTGTGTGTTTATAAAAATAATATATCTATGCTTGACTATAGCTTTCTTGGGGGAGGAAGAAGAAAAAAAGAATAAAGTAAAAATTTCACAGTAAAGAAAATCTACAAAGAAGCAGATAGACAGATCTGAAGACAATGTGCAGCATTTATTACAGAGGCTTTCTTGAAATATAAATTTATTGCTTTATATTTTGAATCCTCTCTTGTTCTGCTGTCCACATGGCAAAATTTTTTTCTTCTCCTCATTTTTATTTAAGTTGAAATAAAGGGAAAAGGGGAGAAAAAGAAAAACTGTAAACAAAGTTCTCCACCTGAAAAATTACTACTTCCTTTCATTCGCTAGCTTTGTCTTTCGAATTTATAGTCCCCAATATCTGAAGCATTGGAAATACATCAAAGCCATTTCTTAAGGGATAAGGGTTTTGGGGGGAGGGACAGAATATACACACACACACACACACACACATAAAGGTTCTGGGATATAGTCTCCTAGCAATAATCATTTTGTAGTCTTTCTGCCATACAGGTAAAAACCCATTATAAACTTCTACTTCAGAACAGCACTGGTTTGTGATAACGGAATGAAAAAGTTTCATCATTTTGAGATGCTGTTTTGGAACCTTGTTTTTAGAATTCCTTTGCAAGACAAAAAGTTTGGTTACCATAAGGGAATTCCTGATATGTTCTTGATATTGAACCTCCAGCTCCAACTTGTTCAAAAGGTCATTCAGGAGAGAGATTTCTTGTCTAATTTTCCGAAATACAGTCTTTAAGGCTGGATCATGTCCTGGTGAACATAAAAGGTAAAATGCAAATTAAGAGACACTGAAAAAAAATATCTCTAAAACGATCATCTTAAAGAACTTTCCTGTACAAAAGGCAGGGGAAACTCGTAAAAAACATACTTTTCATGTCTGTATGCTCTACACCTACCACCTGTCTTACACACATTGACGTTTAAAAAATTTTTCTTGAACTGAAATTTGTACTTGCCTCTCGGAATTTTCGTTATATTTCTGAAGAAGAAATGCACTACATTTGAAGGTTATTTGTTTTAATGGGCAAATGAATCAATCTAACAAGAATTAGTCGCCACTTTAAATTAGTGCGCCCAACATCGTTCCACAAGCTTACCTATGTTTTTTAGTTGCAGAATTTTCTTAACATGGGAAATTTTTTCATTGATATGAAAGCATAAGTCTTCCAGCTCTGCACCAGCCATGCTTTACTTTCTTGAGGAGAAAATGTTATCTAGAGCCACACACATATATGTGAGTGCTTCCCTAGAAAAGAAATTAAAATTTGACATATTATCACCTGGATATTCGCACACAAAGCGACTTTTGACAATTTTCAAAGATCAGCCAATGAGCACGGGGCTGAGGGCACTCTATAAATATGTGGGTGAAGCCGCCAAACAGGTTCTAGCTCTGCGCCTGTCTCCCTTCCCCCACCCTCCCAAGCTTCTCCACTAGGCCCCGCCCCGCCCCCTCTTCTGCTCCGAGCGCCATCAACTGGTCCAGCTCCCAGCCCCGCTCTGGCAGGCAGCTGGGGAGGTTTGGGGCCGAAGGAGCACAAACCACCCCGGGTTACAAAGCTCAGGGTCCCGGACAGTCACGTGCCGGTCTCGGGAGCTCCGCCTCAGCGCCTCGAGGCCGGCAGCAGTGAAAAGGCGGAGGAACTAAAACTAAGCCCGACTGTCGAAGCCCAGAAACCACGAGCTAACGGTCACCCGCCAATAAACCGCCTCTTCGCCCCGGACTCGCACCTCGCACCGACCCCGCCCACATTCCAGCCAATCACAGACGGCTCTCCTCCGCCTCTCCCTCTCTTCCCCCCTTCCCCAGATTCAAAGCAAGAGTCGACGAAGCCGACTCACGTACGCACGAGCCCACTAACACTATATTAATCGCACCAGGCCACGCAGCGTTGTGAACTCGCAGCCCTGAAAATGGCTTACAAGTGAGCTCCGGCGCGAGACTTAATTCAAACTGCGCGCTTCGTCCACGCAGGGCGCAAGCGCCGACAACCTCTCGCGAGAAGCGCGAGCAGATGAATGGGAGAATATGAGAACGCATGCGCGTATCCAACTTGGCCAGCATCTAGTCCGAATAGGAGGGCGGGGACGAGGATGGAGAATAAAGCCAGTGGAAGCCCTGACGTCACGGGAGATCCCGCCTGGGCGCCCAGTATTGGGAGTTGAAGTTTATTTTACCTAATTTGATCCCTGCGAATTTGAAACGAACAAACTGGGCAAATAACCCTGCTGGCTTTCTTTTAGTTTCTGCTGAAATTTCACTCCACAAGAAGCCTTTCCAGACCCCAGCAAATACTAGTTCTCTTTCTAGACCATTTTGGTCTTTTGCCATATTTTTTTTGCCATTTAGGCTGAGCTCCTTGGGAGCCTTTCTTTGTATGCTTAGCCCTTAGCAATGCCCTGTATACAGTGGTGCTTAATAAAAGCTTCCTAATAGGCCTGTTTACTGCAAAGCCTCCTTGTCCTTAGATCCGGGCGCACTAAGCCCTCAGTCCCTGAAATTACCTTCCACCCGCCTCTGCCTCTTTCCCACCCCTTCCCCCCAAGCTTTGCTTATTTTCCCAATAAAAAAATGTTGCGGTTGCCAGCACGAATGTTGTGAGCCTCAAACAAATGATAGGAAATCATCGTAAACATTTATTAATGTTAAATACTAAACTTTTGTTGGAATGCTGTGCCTCTTAAACAGCTGTCCGAAGTAAAAAATTATGATTCGATCTTTTTTGAACTGGTAAATCATTTGTGGGAAATTTGTGGCCAGAGAGAATTTTAAAATGAACAGCTGCAGAACAATGGATTTTTTTTAGGCAGTTGGAGTTACTTGACTTGCCCAGAATCACAGAACTAGTAAATGTCTGCGGTCAGATCTGAACTCGGATCCTCCTGACTCCAAGGGCCGGTGCTCTTTATGTTGCACCAATGAGCTGCCCCTGATGATAAACCACGGTGTAAAAGTATTAAGATGTTATGACCAGAGAGAACAAAAATTAAACAAGAGCATTACTGTGGCCTAATCTGAAAAACCCAGAGTGCGTCAAATAAAAATGTTTTATTTACATATATGGCAAAGTCTTCTAGAAAATGCAGCCACAGGGTATTCCTTTCCACATAGAGTTCTTTATGTATGCACAGTTTTACTAATGGAGGACTAGACTAGAAATGCCTCGATGTCTCAATGAGGCTATTCTCTCAGAATAATGCAAATATCGAATCCTGTGAAATGATGGCATTTGAATTTCCATTGAACTGACACCAATTACCATACTTAATGTAATTATAACTTCAAATAGTGAAAATTTTAAAACGTGCAACTTCTACTGGTAAATTCTGGATACAAAAGTGTTGGGGGGGTGAGTCCTCAAAGTGGCAATGACTAATACCAGGTTCAGATATGGGGATTTCAAATCTGAGCGTCCTTTTTGCCTCAGAAAACAATGAAAGGGGATTTCCTGTTCAAGTGAGCATAACTCATTTAAGAATGAAGAAAGCATATTTATTAAGTACTATATGCAAGCACCTTGCTAAGGTAAGAAGGTAAGATATGAGCTCCCTATTTTCATGGGGCCTATGTTCTAATTGGGGGAGACAAATAAAAATAAATGTTGGAGGGGGTGAAAAAGGCCATTCTTTGCCTCCATTGCCACCTACCTTTAATCACTGAATGGGTGTTGCCTCAGTCAAACTGAGACCTGTTGAAGGACCTTAGCTTAAGAAGGCCAAGGCCTTCCACTGCCTCCAGGGCCACCTCTAGTTGAACCAATCTGTATCTTGCCATTGGACCCAAATGGAAGGGGAAAGTGAGGCAGGTAACCTTGCTGAGCCCTCCCCCACTTAAATCCAAATCACCTGTATGTCACCTCCAGATGCATTGCTTCTCTTTGAGAAGGACAACCACCCACTACCTCTATGGGGGAATGTAAAGGGCTGAATACCCAGGCTCCCCTAACTCTGCTGAATTATCAAAAACAGTTTCAGTGTTACATAAGAAGGATGCCAATTTTAGCTAATTAACATGTTGAATAGTCACTTCCAGTTCTAAGCGGAAATTTGGATAATTTTCTCAACCTTTTGTCTTGCTGAATTTCATAGTAACAATTAGAATACGAAACTTCAAAAATTAGGAAAATAGGTTGAGTTAATGGGTTAAGATCTAGGGAAGTTATCCATCTTCCAAGAAGTCCACCTATGTTTGCAACAGTGAAATAATGGGGAAGATCCTTACCTTTTGACATTCAGGCAGATTCAAGTGAGTGGATCATTAAACTTGTCCCTGGTTCTACTTCTATACTCAGCTGAGTAGCACTGGATTTAGAAGGTTTCAAGTACAAAGGATTTCGTAAGAGAGTTGGAAAGGGGAAGGATTATAGCCAAAGGTCTGTCACAAAAAAGACTTCCCCAAAAAATTCAGATTTAAGGAGAGGACCACCACATTCCTACGTATATACTTTTCTGGACATTCCACAGTTGAATTTACTTCCCTCAAAAGTAAATGAAGGATTAGGTATTTAAAGGATATTATTTAACAGAACATATAATATTGCCTTCTACATAGTTGTGAATGAACTTTAAGGAGAGGGAATATATCTAGATTATAGGAAGGAAAGTCATTTTAACGCAGGTATAGGAATAGCATGTTAATCAGTTAGGTTTAAAAGGCTGGAAAAGTAAATGTTTAATAATATTCATATATGGTTTGTTATAGGAGATAAATGACACAGGAGGTAAGGGGGAGGGACTATTAAAATCATTATACTATTAGAAATAACTAATGTAGAATGGGAAAACATTCATTTCTGTCAGTGAATGGAATTGGAGTCTTGAGTTCAGACTTTCCGTCTCACTTTTCAGGAGGCTCTCAGGAAAAAAAGAAAAACAAAAACAAAAACAAAAACAACTGGAAAATACTCCATGAATGCAAGCAAAGAGAAATGTACTATATATACAAAATAATAGCAATGTTCTGGGATGACCAGCTGTGAATGACTTTGCTATTCTCAGTAGTATCCATGACTACTCTGAAAAACTTGTGATGAAAAATCCTATCCATACCCAGAGAGGAACTGGTTGGGTCTAAATGCAGATTGAAACATTTTCTCTTTCTATCTCTCTCTTGTATTATTATTATAGCTTTTTATTTACAAGATATATGCATGGGTAATTTTCAGCATTGACAACTGTAAAACCTTCTGTTCTAACTTTTCCCCTCCTTCCCCCCACTCCCTCCCCCAGATGGCAGGTAGACCAATACATATTAAATATGTTAAAGTATATGTTAAATACTATACACACACACACACACACACACACACACACACACACACACACACACACACACACACTGATTTTCAGAAAATCGGTAAATAAGGTAAAATGAACCTGAGAAGGAAATCAAAAATGCAAGCAAACAAAAACAGAGAGATTGGAAATGCTATGTTGTGGTTCACACTCATTTCCCAGAGTTCTTTCACTGGGTGTAGCTGGTTATCTTCATTATTGAACAAATGGAACTGATTTGGTTCATTCTCATTATTGAAGAAAGCCATGTCCATCAGAATTGATCATCATATAGTATTGTTATTGAAGTATATAATGATCTCCTGGTCCTCCTCATTTCACTCAGCATCTCTCCAGGCCTTTCTGAAATTATCCTGCTGATCATTTCTCTTATAGAACAATAATAGAATATGTACTTGTTAAAGAAGCTTTTGCTTTTTAAAAAATCCCCAACACATTAATCCTCAGGTGTAGTTATTAGGACCCCAATTAAATGACTAGTGTTCCATAAATAAGCACTTAATATCAATTGATATCACATATCTAATGATTATAATTTTGTGTTCTATAAAATGAGAAATTGCATATGTACTGTCAAAAATTATAATGATAAAATTAATTTTAAAAATAAAATAAAATGAGAAATTATGAAGCTAAATAAAAGCAAAATTTATATTTAGTTAATGGATTGAGAGTTGAAAAGGATTTTAGAGACCATCTAGTCCAACCCCCTCAATTATAGAAGTAAGAAGATTGATTTAGCCAGGGTTCACATGGAATTGGATATGAATCCAGGTCCTCCTACTCCAAAACTCTTTCCACTGCACCATGCTACAGATATTAGAACCCCAATTAATGTTCATTATTATGCTTGTATTCATGTGTCCTAGTGACATATAAGTTTGACACATATTTTAACTCTTTTTTTTAATGTATCCATGAGAATAAGGAAACAGTAATTGAAAATATATTTAGATGTTATATATTTTATTAGTTTGTTAAAATTACTCTCCAAGGTCATTTTTCAAGAATTAGTAAAGATAGTGCTCAGTACATGAAAGTTTACATAAAAAAAATTAATTACCTAGTGACATACCAGAGATATCAGAATAAGAATAATTGCACAATTAGCCAGGAGAAACATGAGAAATTATGTGCAAAGCAACTTATTCCTTTAATAGAACATTGTTTAGAAAGCCTCTACATATATTTTATTTAAGACAATTGCTGGGTTTTTTGTTATCTAAAGTATCAGCTTCATATAAAATAATTCTAACTCTCTAATACTTCAAAAGTAAATGAATAATTTAAAACCTGAACTCTGAAAGCCACAGAGGTCTTTTTATAACTGTCTAAAATCTAAAAGGTATCCATATCTTTAAAAAAAAAAAAAGTTTAAGCTACTAATCTTAAGATAAAATCTTCTCATATAAAAGAAGTCTATTTCCTTAGGAGAAAAGTGTATTAAAGTCTGTTTTTCAGGTAGTCATAAGTCCTTAAGAAACATTTTATTGTAATCTGATAAACATTGTAATTGATTTATCTATGTATATGAGTCTAAATAAATCTTCATATTTCAAAATCCAAAATGAGATGAAAGATACAGGACAATTGTGAACATAAACATGGCTAAAATTTGGCCAAGCAGAATGGTACTAGCTGGGGAGATTAAGATTGGTGGACCTCTCAGGGTGAATCAGGTGTCCACATTAAGTCTGGTACCAATGTGGAAAGCCCCTCAGGACAGAGGGCCACTTTTTTTTTTTAAATCCAAATAAAGGTGAACTAGTTCAGGATAGAAAAAAGAAACTAGGATTAACCTTTCATGGTAATCATATTAGAATTGTTTAAACATCTGGACAATGGGAGAGGAAGAAGAAAAAAGGAAAGCTAGAAAAAAAGGGGAAAGAAAAGTCTATAATTTGTTAACAAAAGAATTGATAGTTAACCAGAATGACCTAATCAGCCTATCATCCTTAGCAAGAAAAACTTTAGAATGTTTTAAACTCAATTCACATTTCCTTTCTTTGCTGCTTGAAAAGTACGGTTACAGGAATGTTACATTTAAAATAAAAGAACTCATCTAACAAGACAACTTTTACATAATGTGAAAAAAAAGTTTCGGCTATTCTCTTTCCTAAAAAACTTATTCTCTAAAGTGAATGTTGTTCAAGAGGATTCTCAAATACCAATAAGTTAGATTTAGAATGACTCTGAAATCTCTTTGAACTCTTTTTGATTTGTAATTCTGTGACATATAATTTTGTGACAGTAAAATTGGGTATGTCTTTCACACTGAGAGCATCAGTGATAATCTTTTGTCAAAACAATACAACTGAATCAAATAAAATCAATAGGTTAGCATTTTAACAATTTTGTTATAACTTAATTTAGTGTTCTAAACAACCCAATTAGGTGTATGATGTGCCAATTTGAGCCCCAGGTACAGTTGAAATATTTCATAATTTTAAAAGCTAAGTCCCAATAGTCATAAAGTTGTCATAATCATATAGAATTTCACCATCAAGACCCAAATCCCCAGTATTACATCTGTCGCTCATTTATAGCACTATTCCTGTGGAACTATAACTGTCCCCCATTAATGTATTTTTTCAGATCATATTAATTCTAGGGGACTTAAATGTAAATCCAATTAATCAAGTCTTATTTTTTCATGTACATTGCTGATTGTGTGTCAGAGTGGGAAGAGAGAATAGAGTGGTAAGGAATGACAAATTCCAGAGCTTATCATCTTCAGTCCATATGAATAAAAATATTTATCCATAGGGTTTTAATATTCTTTGGGGTCAGTCTGTAAAAGCCACTTGTGTTTGAATGATTCAGTGAAGTTTCATTTTCTCATGTCTTTTCAAGCAAACACTCCAGAGTTCAAAGGTTGGTAGCCATTCTCTTCTTTCTTGCATGCAATCACTAAGATGCTCAGCATTCCAAAAAACTGAAAAAGAAAAGGATTTCTCAGGGACTCATTTACATTTTTAAAGTAAATACACCAAGAAAGAACTGCAGGACTCAGCAAGCACTCCTTTGTGCTTCATTTTTTGGAGTTCTTTGCCTATCTCTTCTGATATATTCTCACTGTTGTTAAATGCTACTATGATATTTTATACAATATTTATTTTAAAAGATTTATCCTGATTCTTAATCCAGGAACTTATTCTTTATCTTAAAAATTAAAGTATAGATAGTCTAATGGACTTTGGCGGAGAAGATGAGCCTTGGAAGGTGGTACCTTGTGATGCCAAGGCAATGGGAAGGAAACAAGAAATACATAATAGCATGGAACTGTAGTTTCTGGGCCACTATGGGATGGAGGCATTCCTTAAATGCCAACATTTTGGGCAATATTCTAGTCATAACATCTTAGTTACAACTCTGAATAAGGTACTTTTAGAGAAAATTCATCTAGAAAATTCAGGCAAATACCTTTACAACAGCAAATCCTAGGATGACAATCATGATGTAATTGATAAGTTCCTTTATGCGTAATTCCATTACCCCAGCACAACCCTGGTGAGAAGAAAAAAATGAAATACCTAGAAAGACTTAAGACACCCCCCCACCCAAGGCATTTTCCCCAAACCTTTATGTTGCCCTGTGGATCTCTTCCCTATGTGGTAAAATCGAAGTCCCTATATTATATTAAAGCATAGCATACCTCTGTTTATCTGGAATAAACATAACAAGATATAACCTGAGGCACCCCCCCCCCTAAAAAAAAAAAAAAAAGGCCATTAGTACAGGACTCCTTAATCTGATATACAAAGAATTCCTGATCCAGATATGAGCACTGAAAGTGAAGTATTCAATGAAGGAGATAATGTGTATTGTTATAAAGGCAAGAGAATTGAACCCAGACCAACTTTTTTCTTGCCAATTGCTAGAGATTCTATTAGATACAGATTCAATCAATGAAGCAATAATGTACTGGCAACCAATTAGATAAGTGTGGACACTCTAGTCTATAATGATCCTCTTGGTTAGCTCATACCACAATCTATTAGTTCTGGTCTAGAGGATCAGTCATTAACAAGAAAACTAAGTCTATTTGACCAAAATCTAGGTCAAGTTATATTGTTACTAGTAACTATGAAGACATAGTTACACCTTTTTTTTTTTAGGCAACAAGAACTGCTCCTGTGAAACGTGTCTTGAATGTAATTACCTATGTTTACTACTATACATATGTATCATTATATCTTTGAGTATGCTTGTTTCTTATTTTGCTATTGTGCTTATTTTACTAGATTGTTTAATTTGCTATAATAGTGTCTGTTTTTAGTTTTATGTATATGCTAATGGGTAAAGCTGTGTTTTCTCTCTTTCTTTCTCTCACACAGGTGTTCTTTTTGTAAATAGCTAACTTTGTTTTGTTAGTTACCCATGCTTGTTGCTATTGATTGATTGTTGTGTATTATGGCTATGCAAATATTTAAAAGAAAAAAATAGATTTTCCACAAAGACTATGAAAATTAAACAGGAAATGAAAGATGAAATATAAGTTCTGGAGAAAATAATTGGAAGGATAATAAATAGCTTAAAAGAGAAATGGTAAATACTACAGAAGACATGGAATCCCCTAAAACCTAGAATAGATCAAAGAGGAAACAATGACTTTATACAATAAGGAATATTAGAACAAGATCAAGTTTTAAAAGAAAAGATGAGTTTTCTGTATCAAAAACAACTTCCTTGAAAATTTCATGAGAGACAAATTTAAGACTCCCTGAAATGATAAATTTCTTTCTAAAAGCTTCATAATACATTTCAATAAATAATGAAAACTGCCAAAAATGTATTAGAACAGTAGTTTTTAAACTTTTTTTTTTTCTGTTGCAGAACTGGCAATTTCATGAAGCCTAAGGACCCCTTCTCAGAATGTTTTGTTTTTTTTAATGCATAAAATAAAATACTAGGATTACAAAAGAAACCAATTTTATTGAAATGCAATTATTGAAATAGTAAAAACAAGTTCATGCACTATGAATATGAACGTCTGTACTAAATCCAGAGGACAAAGTAAATCTGATCACCTCCTGAAGGAAACTTCAAAGGGAAAATCTCCCAAGAATGCTGGGAAATCCAGAGACTTCCATGTTAAAGGGGGGCGGGGGGGAACACAATTATCCCTTCCAAGATGCATTAGCTGCTATCTTTCACATGTTGTCCTGTGGCTTCTGCAAAACTCCCAAAACATTCCCATTAATTTCTTATGCCAACCTGCAATATATGAAATCTGCAATGGGGAAAAGTCAAGATATAGAAAGGAAAACTGTCCTACAAACCACCCAAAAAGAAACAGTTCAAGTACCAAGGAATAACAGTTAGAATGATCACCAAACATAAGAAAAGATATAGACTATTGAATTCCAAATGACTAAAGGTAACAGATTTACAAACAAGAATAATTTACCCTGAAAAGCTTAAATATGATTGATCCTAAAGGGAGAAAATGAACCTTTTGTGGAATAAAAAACTTCAAAGCATTTCTGATGAAACAATCAAAACTTAGTAGGAACTTTAAAATACAAATATGAATCCAGAAAAACATAGGAAGGTAAATTTATTTGTGCAATTGGAAGGAATTGTTTAAGATGCTTTTAATGCCTTTTAATAAGAGAACAACAAACACATATTACTCAGAACTTTAGACGATGACAATTTTTTTAAATTACATAAAGATGCGTTGGTTGTTATAAGGGTTTTTAGAAGAAAAGAGAAGGGAGGATGATAAAGCTACATTACAATTAAATGTAATTAATAAATTACAATAAATTATAAATTAATAAATTAATGTAAAAGAGAAGAAGGGAGTAGAACTCATTTCTCAAAAGTAAATAAACATAGAAGTAGGAGTTCAGAGAAGAGTGGACAGTAGATGAGCATCACCTTTTCTGAAACATTCAAGGCTTGCACACACTCATATCCACACAGCTGGTATAGAAATACATCAAACTCAAAAGGAATTGACTGGAAGTGCCTTTAATGGTCTTATAGATAACTATTTTAGAGAAATATTAACTGTACCATAAAGAAATGACAAAAGACATGATATTTCACAGAATTCTGGATAGTAAAAACTGATGCAGGATGAAGTGATCAGAGCCCAGGGCACAGTTTATACAAGCACAGAAACATTATAAAGAAAAACAAATTTGAAAGCCTTCAAAACTTTGATCAAAATAATAAAGAGCCACAAAACTTTTTTTAAAAACTTTTTTTTCCATTGTAGAACTGTCTGGCAGTTTCATGAAGCCTAAAGAATCCCTTCTCAGAATGTTTTTTTAAATGCATTACCCACCTGTTAAAAAGGTGATTGATTTAAAGTGCAGGAAAAAAATATATATAAACATACACACACATATTTGCCATGGTCACTGGGTGGGTTAATTTTACTTGACTGTTTGTTACAAGCCTCTTTTTTCCCCCTCAGCTTTTAATGGGGAAAAGAAGAAATTAAAGGGGGAAGAAAGCCTAGCAACAGAGATGACCAAAAAAGGAGGCTATAATAACTCTTTTTAAATGTACAGATGAAAACAATAGAAAGCTCAGAAATAAAGCTAAGTAGGATAGTTTGAAAGGTACCACATGAAATGTAGCACTGTATATATACTTGATAAAAAAGCAAGCATATGAAATAGATATTCCTGATTTCATATAAAATACTCTTTTGTGTTCTGCTATATGTATATATTAAAATGCTCCTTTTTGGGGGTATTTTAAGTTTGTAAAAAATATTTTAAAATAAAGAAACATCTCCAAACATATCATCTCTTAGGAAGTTATTGAACTAGCTTGGAAGCAATCATATTCACTCTTTTAGTTAATTGTATTGTAGTGTAAGTGTCTAACATAATATAATAACATATGACAGGAGGAGTCCTATTTCTTGCCATTTCTTCTAGGAATATTTCTCTCTTTAAAAAATCTCATACAATTTATGACCCTTCTATTAATCATTCTATAGAGTTTCAGAGGGTCATTATCTATGAGGAAATATTAACACTAGAGAAAAATTACAAATTGTATGAAATAGTTTGGGGGTGGGTAGGGGATAAACTATGTATAATTTTTTCTAACTCCATATAGTTTTCATTTGGATTAAGGAATACATATCAAATCTACAACCATCAATCCTTTAAGGGGGCATTGTTTCCTTATTGATCATTTGCCCACATGCAAAAACGGTCAAGTTGGACTTTAACATATAAAATCAGGCTCACAAAGAAGCAGCAAGGCATAAAGGAAGGAGAGATGGCCTCAGAGTTAGGAAGACCTGATTGTCAGTCAGATCTCTGAAACCTACTGACCCATGGCCAAGCATAAGTCACTTAATCTCTCCATGCCTTGTCAACTCTCCAGGATAATAGATTCCCAAACTGTTGCCAATATGCACTGACAAAGAGTTTCTTCAAAGGAAAATTTCCTATATAATCAGTGAAATAACTGGTCTGGTACAGTCTACCCTCTCCCATTCCACTCCCCAAATCAGATGTATCATTTCTCCAGGCAAAATATCTAGAAGAATAGAAATGTTTTTTTGGATTCAAGGTGAGCCTTACCTCTGTGTTCAGTTCTTGAGGCTCACTGAGGAGTCCACTGCAATTCTTAAATTCTTGTTTGCAGCAACTCTGAGGGACACTGTTATTTCCTGTGCGGTTGAACCACTCTCTATTAATCCAGTCAGTGTAGTTTTTAACACCACAGCATTGAAACTGAAATAGAATGAGAAGCAGTTGATTTTTCCTTAGAAATGTGCCTTCAAATAATTTTTAAAAGCAAACATTACCATTTCCTACATGTAAAATCATTAATAAATTACTTTTTTGGGAGGAGGGGAGAAAGGATCTGGATTTATAGGAAATTTCCTCTATCAATTCAGGTTAGCAAGTGTTTTGCCACTTAATAATCTTAAGAGGGTTGCCTGGGGCATTGAAATGTTAAAGTTTACCAGGATTGCAGATCCAATGTGTCTAAGTGGGATTCTAGGTTTTCCTGATTTTAAGGCCCATTTATCTACTATACAAAGCTTCCTTTTTAGTAAAAATGATAATATTTGTATATATATATATATATATATATATATATAGGTATGTTACAAACACAAAAAAAGTAAATTATCTGGTATCTTCAAATGATCCTAAAGTCAAATTAATATGAACAATTCTAGCTATTTATGGTTTTTTTATTATAAAGATGTCAGATTTAACTTTAAACAAAGCATTTTGAGTGCCCCCAGATAATGCCCTGGGACTCTATTAATTCTCTGGCTGACTTAAAATTTATCTGATGGTGTGTGTTTGTTGTTATATTTCAAATTGAGATCAATATACAAAGAAAGAACAAACCACATTATTCAGAAATCAGAAGACATCAGCGGCAAAAGTCTTGGGGACAAGATTGAAATGGTGTTTTATATATTCTGGGTAGTACCAATTTGAACTTGGAATCTTTTGCAATGCATAGGCTATTGGAAATTAATCTCTTAGAGGAAGAGTAGGAACTAAAGGTAGGAGCTGTATTCTTTGTATCTTATAGTAGTGGGATGTGGAAATGATCAATAAATAACTATTGATTGAAAAAAATCCAACTACTGCTGAGGTCTAGAGGTGTCTCTGGGTTTTAGAACATTAGGCAAGCAAAGAGCATGCTCTGATATAACCAAAATGAAAGGATATGGGCTCAGGACTAGTCTAGTTAGGTGAGAAGAGACTGGAATCGCCAGAAGACTGACCTAGAAATGATGAGTATTTCCAGATATAGCAACCCAGAAGTCTGTCTACTAGTGTATAGAGGGCCTGAAATTTGCACCAGCAGAGTGATGAAACCAGAGATCCTTGAAAAACATTCTTAAAAAAAGATCAGTCAGTTTTTTATTCATTTGCAAAGTAAAAAGAAATGAAAAATTTCAAAAACTTTATATTAGTATAATTTTCTTAATCTTTTGGTAAGGTCAAAATGCTAATAGTTTTCTTAGTGTGGTTTTTAACTATTAATAGTTTTTAATAGCTGAAAACTACACTAAGATTTTTAGGACATTCCATATACCTTATAAGACATTATTAGGTAGTTATTGTTATTAATAATTACTTAACAGATACATACCTGAGATTGCCAGAAATCCACCATTTCTGTCTCTGGGTTTTCCTTACCATATGACTGAAAAAGTTCATCCATAGTCTCTTGTACCTCTGCCACTACCTGAAATTTAAAATATGTGTAGATATGTATATATACGTATGTGTGCTTATCTATGTGCATATAGATAAGCACATATATACCTATATGAACAGATAGAAATATCTGTATTCTCTTATTACAAAATAGCTCTTGTTTAATTATGTAAATTATTATAAAGTAGCCTCTCAAGATCCAAATAAGGAAAAGTTAAGTAATACCTCTGATAAAATTAAGGGGTCATTGTCAATATTTTAAAAATTCTCCCAACTCTAATAGAACTAACTATATACTTATACCTTCATCAATTAGCATTTATCCTAATATGGTACCTCATAAAGCATTTCATAGATTCTCAGGACTTAAGAAGTGGAAAAAATCTGGGATGCCCATCAATGAGAAAATGGCTACAAAGTGTGGCATTTGAATAAATCAATAAACATTTACTAAGCACCTACTATGTGTTAGGCAGTGAGAGAAAATGCCAGAGATGAGAGTATCTTGTTCTTGTTAGGAAGTTAGATTAAAGGGTATGTATTGAGGAGCAAGGTATGAGAAGATTTAGAAATGGGAGGAGGACAGGTTATAAAGAACATTTGAGGCAATATGCCAATGGAATTTACTGAGTTGGGGGTTAAGGAGTGAGACGTAATCAGACCTGCATTTTAGGAAAATTACTTTAGTAGCTGAATGGAGGATGGACCAGAAAAGATAGACACTAGAGGCAGGTAGACCCACCAGAAGTCTGACTGAAGAAGATAGACCCACTATTGCAATATTACTGTGTAAAGTAACAAGAGTCTACATTACGGTGATGGCAATGTCACAAGAGAGGAGAAACCCTGTATTCTAGAGATCTTGCTAAAGTGAAATCAACAGGTCTTGGCAACAACTTGCATATTTTTTTGGGGGGGAGGGGGAAGATAAGAGATAATGAGGAGTCCAGCATTTTTAGAAAATGAGTAATGAAATCCAGAGTGACTTCTATGTTTTAAACCTAAACAATTAGGAAAAAGATATTGCCCTCTCTAGTAATAGGGAAGTGGGGGGGGGGGGGAGGAGAGGGACAGAATTTGAGGAAAGAAATAATGAGTTCAGTTTTGGACATGTTGAGTTTAAGTTTTCTACTGGATATCCCAGATGGAGATGTCTAAAAGGCAATTGGAGATTTGAGACTGTAGGTCAATTAAGAGTATTTTGGCCTGGAGAGGTAGATTTGAGAGTTATCTTCAAAAATAGTAATTAAATCTATGAGATCACCAAATGGACCCAAGACAGAATTCTGAGGAATACTTACATTATTAGAGTGTATGATCTAGAAGTGAAGGAGATACAGGGAAATATAGTAGTGATCCTCCCCTGATCTTAAGAGTTCTATTGTTCTAACAATCTGTCTGCCAATGATTCTAAAGTCATCCAGTCTCAGGATAGACCTACAAAAATAATCTGCTGGTCAGTGAAAACCAAGTTCCTGAGACAATAGTGAATAGACCACTTTTCAGCACTATCTCTGGGTCATAAAATTAACATTTCAGTGACATGAAGAACTGGATCGCTCTGTCTTTTCCTATAAATTTTTCTTCTTGCTCCTGGTTCTTTGCCAAATCCTTTTGGAACTTATCCTGCTTCAATTGGCATTTCAATTACAACAAACTTTGTCCCTTGACTTGGGAGATGGATTCAAGCCTGACAATTCTTTTGAGATACTTTGAAGCATGAATATGTTGACTCCAACATCTTGGGGTCTCCTTCTGAACCTCAACAAAAGAGAATCCAGCAAAGGAGACAGAGAAGAAGCAATCAGATAGGCAGGAAGAAAATCAGGAGAGAGTATTGTCCCCAAAACACAGAGAGAAGAGAGAGTCAAGAAGAAAGAACAATATCAAAGTCTGAAGAGAGATCAAGGAGAATGCAGTTTGAGAACAGGACATTGGGTTTGGAAGGAATATCATAGAATATATATAGTACCAAAAAAAATATTAACATGAAGAATTCAAAGAAGCATGGGAAGATATATTTGCAATTGTGATTGCAAAGTAAAATAAGCAAAACTAGGGGGAAATATATAATGATTACAACAATCTAAGTGGATAGAACAATGACAATGATCCCCAAGAAACTTGGCTCGGGAGAAGAGCTGACAAGATTGTACCCCACTTGCTTTTTTGAAAAGACAGGGGCTTGTAACTGTAGAATACTGCTGTCTGTCAGATTCTGTTGACATGTATTGATTTTTTTTTTTTTTTTTTTTTTTTTTTTTTTTTTGCTGCTGTTGCTCAGTAGTAGTATACATAGAGGTTAAAGTGACCCTGTAGGTCACTTTATCCATGAGGTTTTCTAGGTAAACATACTGGTTTGTTATTTCCTTTTTCAAGGAGTAAAGACAAATGTACCAAAAAAAAATTTTTTTTTTTAATTTTGTTTTCCCTGAGGCTGGGGTTAAGTGACTTGCCCAGGGTCCCACAGCTAGGAAGTGTTAAGTGTCTGAGATCAGATTTGAACTCGGGTCCTCCTGAATTCAAGGCTGGTGCTCTATCCACTGCGCCACCTAGCTGCCCCAAAGACAAATAAGTTAAAGGACTTTGCCAGGGTCACACAGTATATGTTAAAGGCCAGATGTGAACTCAAGCTTTCCTGATTCTAGGCCCAGTGTTCTTTCTACTGAGTCACCTAACTGGTTGATTTTACTAAAAACCCTTTCTCCATCCTTTTAAAAAATCTGAATTACAAATGATGACTGACTCAAGATAAGGGAAGGGAGAAAGGGAAAAATGTACTCAGAAATGAAGATGATATAAAAATGATCTATAAAAATAGTTAAATAGGTAAAAGAGGTGTAGTAGCTAATGATTCTGACATTCAGAGATAGCAGCACTAAACATGCCCTCAAATCAATGGAAATAAGAGGAAGGGGACAAGAACATTGAAATCTTGAGAAGGAGACACAAAGACTCTAGGACATTGTGAGATCATGAGTAGAAAGCCATTGCCTATGGGGAAAGAAATAGAGTAAGACATGTCTAGTGTGCTACTATCAGGAGGAGGAAGCATGTCATCTGGTAACTTTCTAGTTTAATTAATTAATCTTGGCAATTAGTCTTAATGATGCTAAAGGAGCTATCAGAATATAAATGTGACAAACTTTCCAATAACATATTCTTTAAAAACCATCATTTAAAATGTTTCTATTCTTTGGCACAAAACCCCATTTGCCCTACTCTAGGTCTGGCTGCATAACCCACAGCTAAGAGGACCCATAACCTATATCTTGATCTTTTCTCAGGCCGTTCTCCTCATCCCAAACTCCCCCCACTTGCCTCCAAGTAGGTGATATATCAAAAAGAGGAATAGTTTCTTTCTGAATTTCACAACTAAAAAACCTAATGAGACTTACAAAAAGAGGTATATACCAGGATACATCCAAATGAAAATGTAGGCATGTAAAGTTTTTTTGAGGCTAAAATTTAGAGCTAGCTGGCCAGAGAAAAAAAGACAATGAAACGTTGAGAAATTATAGATTACTAAAGATACCAGTAATCAAATACAAGGGGTCAGCTACATGCTTTCTGACAAGAAACACTGATTTAGTTTTTGTCTTGATATGACCAGAGCCAGCAAAGCAATTAATAGTAGTAAGTAGTAGTAGTAGTAGTAGTAGTAGTAGTAGTAGTAGTAGTAGTAGTAGTAGTAGTAGTAGTTAGATATATGCTTATCCAATTAAATTTTTTTTAAAAAATAGATGCCCTTGAAAGATTCACATTTAATGACTCAGAGGAAAACTCTGGACTTGTGAGAATACAACTGCCTACCTTTTCTCAGTTATTTGGTATTTTTGTTAAGTTTTCATTAATATCTCTTTCACTAGCCAGTCATTTAGAAGCAACCTCTCCATGTGCCTTGAAATGGGGCTAAGAACACTTACTAGATATTAAATGAGCACATAGAAGTATATTGCTGTTTAGTCGTTTTTTGGTATCCAATTCTTCATGACCCCATTTGGGGTTTTCTTGGCAGAGACGACTGGAGAAGTCTGCCATTTCCTTCTCCAACTCATTTTATAGAAGAGGAAACTAAGGCAAATAGGCTTAAGTGACTTGCCTAATGTTCCAATTAAATGTCTGAGGCTGAATTTGAAATCAGATCCTTCTGAATATCTAGTCACTTAATCATATTAGCATTCTACTTACCCTCTCCCGATAAATGAATCCCAAAATAAAAGCTGCTGCTTCAGTGATAAACATCAGCAAAAGAATGGCCAGGAACTAAGTGAAAAAAGAGATCACTTTATAGTATTTTGAAATGTGAAAAAACTAATAGTATCATTCACAAATATTTAAATTTAAATATTATTTTTGTCTTTCCAAATTGAGTATTATTGTTAGATCACACTCTTTCTATTGCCCATAAAGCATCTAGGGAAGGATGACAATGTCAGAAGAGTCCTCATATTATCTAAAGATACATGGAAAAGATAATTCTCAGCCCAATTACTTCAAGCTGAACCTGGATACAACAGAGATTGTTGATCCAAGAGGAAAAATCCAAAAAGAAGAAGGCAGAGGAGATCTCTAAAGTAGCAGCCAAAAACAGACCACTTTGTATAAGGACTCTTTTACCAGTGATGGGGCAGTCAGTGATTGCCCTAGGGATAAGTGGACAGTGTGGATGCTGTTTGAATTCTGTTTAATTTTCTCTAAGCTGTTTCTTTAGGTGCACTGTTAATGGAAACACCAGGACCAGTTGATATTTGTTTGTGGTTTGGGGGTATGGAGGGTGGTGGGAGGATTATTTGTGTTGGGGGAATATGGAGGGGATAGGGAGTTGAGTTGGGGGTTATTTTCTAATTTTTTTTGGTACATTTGGACAATCTGACTTGCCAAATTGGGAAGTGGAAAAAATGCTGCCTTAATATTCTTTGACATTTACAATCTGTTTTAAGATGATCTAGAACAGCAACTGACTCCTGTGGGGAAACCACAGCCCAAGCAGCCCCCATAGGCAGACCAAAGATCAGGGGTATTCACCAGCTTGTCCAGGTTTCAAACCGTAGGATAAATATCGAAGACTAGCTCTGAATGGCCAAATGTCTCATGGCCAGGACTGGAAATAGGTAAACATAAGAGAAGATTTATTTTTGGGGGGACTGTACTAATGTTTATGTAACTATCTCAATGCTAATTGTTTTTAAAATGTGTCATCTTGTCTAAGGTTTCTGATAACTTTAGTAGGAAGATTCCCCTTTTGTTTCATTAAAAATTTATCTTCCTCTTCATTTGCTATAGAATTCTGATGTGGACATCTGGATTCATGGCAATAAATGGGTGAATGAAATTTTGATAAAAATTCCTTTCTTATAAATGTATAGCCTCACCATTTAAAAATCTAAATAAATTTTAAACTTTAAATTTGTGGAACTGCTCCCTACCCCTTTAATTCTCTGTTACAAGCAATGGTTATATAAAAATAAAATAAATCTGTAATGCTATTCATACAAATATATGAAAATCAAAAGAAAAAATATAAATCCTATTCTTTGCTACCTCTCCTGTAAAGTCTTTCCTGAACTTACCTGCATTCCCTTCCCTCGGTGTCATCTCCCTCCACACCTCTCTCTGTCCTTTGAACTTATCATACTAGCTCTATTTATTATAATTATTTGTGAACATATCTCCCCCATCCCACCTCATTAGAGGTGTAAAAGTTTTAAAAGTAGATTCTATCTTGCCTATGTTCATATCCTCAGAGCAGACAGATATTTAATGTTTCTCAAATTGAAAATACATGTTTGTGAGAGAGGATGAGAGGGAAAGGAGGAGAGAATGGGAGGGAGGGAGAAAGCAAAAGAGGAAGGAAGCTAAAGAATACCAAATTATGACTTGTCTGTATGCCTAACAATTGTTTATATCTCGATAGGACCTTTATAAAAATGCAAGAGAATATCTCAGCACTCTTAAGGTCAATGCCTAGAAAAGAACATTTAAGTTGAAATTTATGCAGAATATGAGGTTCATAAGATTCTAAATAGTTGCTGCCAAATATTCATCACTCATAACTCTGTAAAACTTCATTTTAGATTCAAACTATGTTTCAGATGAGGGAGGTTAAAGATGTAGTGCTTGCTTCTTCCCTGTGGTGATAATAGTAACTAATTCTTTTTGAATGTCTTACTTGTCTTGTGCCTAAGGAAACAGTTGAGGATCCAAGAAAGAACCACAACCCTAAAGAATTTTCAGATTGCTTTGTAGTAATCTTAAGAAAGGAGGATGGCAGAAGCTTCATACCAATTCCCTTTTGCTTTTAAAACAGTTTAAAACAAGTTACCATCTCTGAATGAATAAATTAATTCTGAAGATAGAGAAAATAGGAACATAAGAATATCAGATGAAAAAATAAGTATGTTATTATTTTGAAGGCAATCAAGATTAAGTTGCTTGCTCAGAGTCACAGAACTAGGGCTGAATTTGAATGCAAGTCCTGCTACCTCTAGAGTCAATGCTTTATTTACTATACCAGCTAGTTGCCCTAAGGATGTTTTTGTTACAGAGGGCCACAAAAGTCACCATTTTCTCTCCATTAATTTGACTGTTTCACTTCTATTAATTATAATAACACACCTTAGTCCCTCATGTTAGATTACAAAGTGCCATCATTTCTTTCCTTAACTAGGTTGGAATTTGCTTTTGTTAAACTTTAGAACTAATAAGAAGCAGCAAATACAAATTAAGCAAACACTGCCTTTTCTTTTTTCAAAATAATCTTGATAAAGACACAGACTAAATATGCCCTTTTAATGAAGATCTTTGCCAGAAATCATCTATGGATATAAAGGTGACATTGTCAGTGTCCACAGTCTAAAAAATAGTGTCTTTCCTGGGCAGCTGTTAGTAAAAAAAAAAAAAAAAATAGGTAAATTATTATCTGAAAAAAAGCATTTTCTGATTTAAGGATTATGGAATGACAGTTTCTTCTACGGGCTTCCAGATTAGAGGTGAACATGGCTGGTGTTGTACCTTCATTTTGTGCACATTTCTTGGAACCACTCTGTGAGTTTGGAAAACCTCCTGACAATGAAATCTTAAGAACCCAGAATGCTTAGGGAAAGAAATGTGTTCTGAATACAAGGTTAACAGAAAATTAAGCAGATATTTGATTTACTTTAAATTCTTAAGATTTTTTTGTTTTTGTTTCATTTTGTTTTAAAGAAAAAAACCCTTCCGAAAAAGAATGAGTTGAATTTTCTGTCTTAGTTGATTGACTCTGGTATAAGTAGTTGAATTATTTTTTGATGATTGAGAAATCAATTGGTACTTGGCATTTACTGTCATCCAGAAATAATATCACTTATTTATGAAAATGTTTTATTCCATAAATTTAAAAATTAAGTAAATAAAAATGTATAAAAGAAAAATCACTTTATCACAATCTGGGTCTATAGTTTTGTTTTTTTTTTCCCCTGAGGCTGGGGTTAAGTGACTTGCCCAAGGTCACACAGCTAGGAAGTATCTGAGACCAGATTTGAACTCTGGTCCTCCTGAATTCAAGGCTGGTGCTCTATCCACTGCACCACCTAGCTGCCCAGTTTGGGTCTATAGATGCAGAAGATATATGGACTGAATGTATACTAACCCTGTAACAAAAACACTATAATTCTTTAAATAATAATATTATTATTAATAATATATTATATAATATATATATCATCATCCATATAACAATAAAGCTTTATGTTAACGTATGAGGGCTTTTGTGGGGGGAGAGGGTTTGGTCATATGTATCTCTTTCAAAGTACTAAAAATGTTCAACTGTTTTTAAAGGTTTTTTTTTTTAAGGTTTTTAGGTTTTATAAGGTTTTAAAGGTTTTGATAAATTTTGTTGCATTTAATCCAGATTTTATTGTGCTTGCTACTTCTCATTTTTCGTTCTTCCTTTCAGTGCTCTCCCCTATGTTCTCCTTGTTTCATACTTTTAAGAATAATCATCGATCCATCCATATACCCATCCCTGTAATCCCTTTTCTTGAGGCCTGTGCCCTAGCACTTACTTCTGTAATAAAGTATCTAGCAGGATTCTGCTAGAAGAATGCTCTGAAAATATGTATGGGAAGGACAAGAATCAGTGCAATGGGTGCTAGAGCCAGGGCTAGGAAGCTGATTATTACATTTACAATGTGAGCATTTATACTTTGGTCATCAGCAAAGGTTGAAGATTAGGGCTTAATTTATTGTTTTATTGACTGTCTAAGAATTGATCTCTATTACTAAAAGTGATAAAGTGTGAATAATGCAGAATTAAATTTAAAAATGTGTCCTGTATACATTTTCCATCTCTCCCAAGCTAATTGTTAAATATTTAACAGCATGCTCTTAATTCAGCCCTGCAGTTTCTAGAAAGGAAACCACCAAATTAATACTTACAAATCGCAGGCCAATTTGAGATTCTTTAATCGTGACAAAGCAACCAGTCACCCCAAGGAAAAGCATCACACCAGCAACTATTATGATAATGACGGCAGGCAACAAGATCTGTTCATCCCTGAAGAAAGCATCAAAGTCCTCATAGGATGAGATGAAACGTCCTCCCACAAATCCAAGGGTGGCTCCTGCTGCCTGAAATGCATGACAGTTATTTTCCTCATTTAACCAAATGCCATTAAAATAAACCTATTGAGATAAAAAAAAAATCAGAAAAAAAAAAGAAACACAAGACAAAAAAACCCCACCTCTCTCTCTTCAGGGAGACAGGGTAAGGGAAATTATAGATACAGAATATGGCATGTGTTACAGATGCAATCTCTGTCCCATTACAAGGGAAGGTTCAATTGAGAAGCACTTATGTGAAAGAAGTAACTATGATTTACAAACAAAATATTTTGAAATTGATATGGTATACAAACAAAATAGAAAAACCTCCTTCTCCCCCCCTCCTCCCCGTCCAATTTGGATGACAAAATTTCAAATTTCAGCCAAAATTCAAAAATGTGGCCTGAAGTCATACTTTCAGACTTGTGAGATTGCCACTTTGTCCTTTTGATTAGTATTCAAACATCACATTTTCTGGACTGTATATCACATTTTCTGGACTATGTCTCTTCTGGAGGGAGATGATCAAGAATTAAAAAAAAAAAACCACACATCTTTTTAGGCACACAAGATGGTATGGTAGTGATGCCAAGAAATCATTTTGGCCAGAGAATAAAACTTAAAAAAAAATACTGGATCTCCCCTAAGTACACTGGCTACTCTCAGACCCAATCCTATCACTTATTGGCAGGGAAGCTTCAAGCTGCTGCTCAATTTCCAACCAGAGCCAGGTAAGTCCCACCCCTTTCTTGGTCCCACTTCCCAGGGGGTACTGGATTTAGTGTAGCCATCACACCTGACTTAGCCCACTGGACTCACTACCCTAAAGGATCCAGCCTTCTAGTAGCAGGGATTATAAAATGCATATTACCATACCTAGCTAAGAATGCTTAGAGGACCCCCCCAAAAAGTGATCTATCATGAGCTTAAAAACCCTCAGGGAAGTAAATGCTGCTGGATGCCACAAACTGCATTGAGAATCTGCAGCTTAGTGACTCATAGGTGATTATAGTGGAAAGAAGTCTGAACTCCGGACTAAGAACAGAAGGAAAATCCCAAATGGAGTTCATGAAGGGCCAAACATGACTGAAATGACTGAACAATGAAGCACTGTAATTAAAAGAATTGAGAAAGGTTTTTTATAGAAGGTGGGATTTTAATTGGGATTTAAAGAAAGCCAAAGAGGTCTGTCTGTATCAAGTGAGGAAGAAGATCATGAGGGGGGAGGGGAAAGAGGAGGACGGTAACTAGAGAGAGCTGAGACACAGAACAACCAGGAGGCGACCAGAGTTACTGGAGTGAAGGATGCCTATTGGGGAGTAAGATATAAGGAGATGGGAAAGGAAGGAGGATGTTAAGTAACGAAGGGGCTTTCACCACTGGCTTCAGAAGTGTGCTTAGTTAGGTGGGAAGGTAGGAGGTGAAAAAGCAGTGACTGAGCTCACCTGGAGGTAACCAGGTACCATCCCTGAGTACCTAGTCAGATTAATCACAAGGAGAAACAAGAAATTGAGATTTAATCTGTATTAGGGTTCTTTACTAGTCTTCTTTTTTCACAAGAAACTACTGATTATGCTACTAACACTTCAAGTTGCCTACTCACTGACTAGCTCTATTTATCATAATAGTTGGCATTTATATGGAGTTTTAAGATTTGCAAAGGTGCTTTATAAATATTATCTCATGTATCATCTATCCTCACAACAACTCTGTGGAGTAGATGCTATTATTGTTATTATTCCTATTTTACAGATGATGAGAAAACTGAGGCAGACAAAGATTAAATAATTTGCCCAAGGTGACAAAGCAAGTAAAAAGTAATATTTGAGCTCAGATCTCCCTGATTTCAAGTCTAGTGTTCTACTAACTGTACCACCTATCTGCTTCCATTTACTCAGATCTACTGGAGTTCTCATTAATAAATGGAGAACTTCAGTGCTATATATGGAAAACAATGCTTAATATGTTTTAAGAGCTATATATAATGAATGAGGTATGTAGCTCTTTGTTTGAAATTATCTTAACATGTGTCTTAACATGAGGCTATACCTTAACATATACATTAAAAACAACCACCACCTCATACCATGATAACTTATGGAATCAACTATAGAATAATATCATTAAAAGAACAAAATATTGGGCATAATATGAATTGACATACATTGAAGTGAACAAAAACAGGAAAACAATTTATATAAGAATAACACTACAGCATTGTAAAGAAGACTCTGAAAGGCTTTAAAACAGTGATCAACTGTATCTACAGAAAACATAATGAATCATCCATAATCAATCCAGAATCACATTGAAGTTGCCCAAACTCCTTAAGGCACTGAAAGAAATCTATATTTTTGGACATGAGTTTAGATGTTTTACTTGTTTGTTACAAGGCGGGGGGGGGGGGGGGAAGTGTCCTTTCTCAGTTAACTCTGGGGGTGACAAAAGTAGGGAAGAAGTTAACAATGATATCCCTCCAAAGTGGAGCTTTGAAACATTTTTTTTAATGTACAAAAGAGAACAGAAAGTATTTTTTTTAAGCACAGACAGGAAGGAGAGTTCTGAAAATAACTTTTAGAACAAATATATTTTTAAAAAGCAAGTCTGTGAAATGGACATTTTTAGTTTCCTATAGAATCCTCTTTGTAGTTTGCTCTATGTGTGAAAATACTCTTTTGGCATTTAAGTTAAGGATAAAAGATAATTTTAAAAAACCCCAGCTCTAGCATGATAATTGTGGAAATACATAGAATAATAGCACATATTTAACATATATTGGATTACTTACTGTCTCAGGGAGAGAGTGGGAGAAAAAATATGGAATACTAGGTTTTGCTAGGGTAACTGTTGAAAACCATCTTTGCACATATTTTTAAAATAAAAAGCTATTATTAAAAAAAGATTATTAGAGAAATGAAATATTTGTGTGTGTATTCTAAAGGTCTTTCTTTTGGATCTTGACTAAAAATATTGGAATTTGTTGAATTAGATGGATTTTTCCACTGATAAAAAAAATCACTAATAAAAATTAAAAAAAAATCCTAGCTCTGCTTATTTTTATTTTTATAAACAAGATATTGCTTTCCTTTTCTATAAAAAAAATGGAAGAGATGGGACTTGTAGTCTCTAATATCCCTCCTAGCTCTAGATCCAGGATAACATAATTATCTTTTCCTATGGGCCTATGTAATGAGCTCCCCAAATGGGCAAAGACCAGTCCCAACATGGAAGAATCATGTCTTGCTACTTACACTATTTTTGAGACCATGAATAAGTCAAATTATCTCTATGTCTCAATTTTCTTATTGCAAAAAGAGGGGTTTGGACTCAATGAGAAGCAGCTAGTTCAGTGGTTAAGAGTGCTGGGAGTCTGGTGTCAAGAAATCTAATTCAGCTCTGTACTCCCCGGGGCAAGTTGCTTAACCTCTGTCTCAGTTTACTCAACTGTGAAATAGTGATTACAGCAGTCCCTCTCCTTGGACTTGTGAGGATCAGGTGAGATAATGTTTGTAGAAGGGTTTAGCACTGTGCCTGGAACATAATTGATGCTATCTAAATAAGTACTTATTTTCTTCCCTTTCATCCTAAGGACCTCCAAGGTCTTTTCCAACTCTGAACTGATGCTTCTATGAATCCCCAAATCTCAGATATTTATAGCTATATCTCTATATCATTGCATTTATAAGTATTTTTCTGAATAATTGTACATAAATTAGACATGTGGTTTCTGATAGCTATCACTTGTGTTTCCAACAATTCATAGTTTTCTCTGAATAACTGTATAAATAACTGTACACAAGGCTTCATAAGTTGGTTTCATATTTTCTTATATCTGTCATTTGTGTTTTCAGCAAGACATTGGTTGCTTTTAGCAAGTCATGGTCATATATCTGCTTTTTGAGATTTGGAGCTTCATAGGATCATAGCCCCAGAGCTATAAGGGACCTTATCTCTTCCAAGATCCTTATTTTTAATTTATTTATTTGTTTATTGTAATTGGGGTTAAGTGACTTGCCCAGAATCTCACAGCTAGGAAATGTTAAGCATCTGAGGTCAAATTTGAATGGGGATCCTCCTGACTTCAAGGCTGGTACTCTATCCACTGTGCCATCTAGCTGCCCCAATCCTTATTTTTTAAAAAGAAAAACATGAATCCCAGGGAAGTTAACCTATTTTCCAAACTTATTTTCCAACCTATTGTCCAAAGTCAGTCAAAATGCATTTTTAAGTGATACATGGTTTTTTTAAAGTTTTTTATTTTCAAAACATATGCATAATTTTCACCGTTCACCCTTGAAAAACTTTTGTGTTCCAAATTTTTCTCCCTCCCTTCCCTCTACCACCCTCCTAAATAGCAAGTAATCCAAAATATGTTTAACATGTGCAATTCTTCTATACATAGTTCCACAGATATCATGCTGCTCAAGAAAAATCAGATCAAAGAGAAAAAAATGAGAAAGAAAACAAAATGTAAGCAAACAACAACAAAAAAGTGAAAATTCTATGTTGTGATCTGCACTCAGTTCTACCTCCCTCTGGGTGCAGATGGCTCTCTCCATCACAAGACCATTGGAACTGATCGGAATTAAATGATACATGTTGAGGAGGTATGTTAGGCACTACATTAAGCACAAAGGAGACTGTACAAACAGTTGTGCACATAGGAGACATTTTCAGAAATGAGGGAGGGAATCTTTGAGATAGGCCTTGGGAGGGTAGGGGTAGGGAGGAGGTGGGGATCAGCCATTGAGAAGGCACAGAATCAGGAACTAGAACACTGGGCTGGAAGAAAAGTAAGGAGAAAGGTGCTGTTGGAAGGGAAAGTATATGGAAGAGATTGAAAAAGTAGAAAGGAGCCAGGTTATAGAGCTTTAAATTTCTAACCAAATTTTATGTTTGATTCTCTATAATAGACACTTACCATTCAGAAGCTCAAGTGAGCAACGGGGTGATAGAGTAAGGCTGAGGATTTAAGAAAATCACTTTGACAGATGAGTAGAAGATAGATTGGAAGGTGGAGAATTGGGGCAGAGACATTAAACAGAAGGTGACGTTAGTGATAATAGGGAGCAAAGCTAGCAATTAAACCTATTCTTCAACTCCAAACCCAGCAACTTTTCTACCATACTATGATAGGACAATGATGTCATGATAATGGTGTTCATACTAGAATGCTGGAATTAGAGATTATATGAAAAGATTTCAGGACATAAGTAATTAACTTGTGCTCTGTTTAAAAGAAGAATAATATAGGAAGAGATAAAGAGAAGGCCTAGGGTGAATTCATGTATGTGTATGTATGTATATGTATATACATATGTATATTTATGTGCACACATTATATATAAACACACATATACGCTGTGTATTTGTATGAGTATATATGTGTATATATATTATACACAAACACACATATAGTCTGTTTACATGTATATATGTATTTTGTATATATACACATACAAATACACATACATACATACATACTCAATTATTTCAGTCACACCTGCCTCTTTTGACTTCATTTGGATTTTCTTGGCAAGGATGCTGGAATGATTTGCCATTTTCTTCTCCAGCTCATTTTACAGATGAGGAAACTGAAGCAAAAGAAGTTAAGTGACTGATCAAGGTCATAAGAGTTATAGCTAGTAAATGTCTGAGGCTAGATTTGAACTCAGCACTGACTCTATCCAGAAACATACATACATACATATGTGTATATATACATATGCACACAATGAATAAAATGTCTATATAAAATATGTACATGCATATACACGTGCGTGCATGGGGATGTGTGTGTGCATGGGTGTGTTCTGCTGGAGTCACTCCTTTCAAGGTCCGATTCAGGTACTACCTTTTCTATGAAGGCATCATTAACATTCTTTCTCCATCTCAGACAGCTAAACATGATTTCCCTTCCTAAAATTTCTCTTATCTCAGTTTTTCCTGGAGGTCTCCTTTTCATTCATCCAACTTGAGGTGCCTGGCACACAGTGCCAAAAGTCAGGAAGATCTGAATTCAAATGTGACTCCGGATTTTTCTTGGATGTGTGCTTCTGAACAAGTCAATTAATTCCTGTTGCCTCAGTTTTCCTATCTGTAGAATGGGAATAATAATAGAACTACCTCCCAGGGCTGTTGTGAGAATCAAATGAGATAAGTGCAGAGAGGTTAGCACACTGCCTGGCACAGGGTAGTGATACATAAATGTGAGCTATTTCATAGGCGAACATTGACTTGGAAGAGGCTCTTATAGAACATTGCAGCCCCATCTGGTCCTTCATTTGACAGAGGAGGAAATGGAGGCTCAGGGAAAAGTAGACAGACTAGCCCAAGGTCATTGTGGGAAGAGATAGTGCTCTCTAACTCTTAAGTCCAGACTTTTCTGCTCTACCCACACACCTTCCTATCTGGGTACACATCCCCTGACCTCCATCAGATTGCAAGCAACATCTGGTTTTTTTTTTTTTTAAACTAATTTTGAATTTTTTGAACTTAGCACAGTGTCTGGCAATAGAGCAGGCATTTCATTATCCATCAAATAATATGATTGGAGGAGGAGTGGTGGAAGGAGAGCCAGAAATAAAGAAGGGGGGGGGAGAGAGAAGAACGAGAGGTGAAACAGAGGAAAGACTGACAAGGACAGAGATAAAGAAAAATAGAGTGACAGAAAGACAGAGACTCAGAGAGAGAGAGAGAGAGAGAGAGTGAAAGAGACACACACTCAGAGACAGAGTGACAGAGGAGAGACACAGAGAGAAACAGAGTGATAGACAAGAGAAAGAGAAACAGAGTACCATACAGAAAGAGACAGAGACAGATAGAGAGAAACAGTGACAGAAATAGAGAATGGGAGGGGGGGGAAGAAGAAGGATGAGAAGTAAAACAGATAGAGAAAAGACTGACAAGACAGAGATAAAGAGAGAGAGTGACAGAGAGACATTGACACACACACAGAGAAACAGTGACACACAGAGAGAAACAGAGTTTCAGAGACACACACGCAGAGAAAGAGTGACAGAGGAGAGACACACAGAGAGAAAGTGACAGAGAGGAAGACAAGAGAAAGAGAAACAGTGTCACAGAGAGAGACAGAGGCAGGTAGAAACAGAGTGAGACAAAGAAACAGAGTGAGAGACAGAGAGAGAGAAAGAAATAGAGTGACAGAGAGAAACAGTGACAGAGAGGGAGACAAGAGAAAGAAACAAAGTGATGGGGGCGAGACAAAAGAAAGAGAAACATAGAGACAGACAAAGAGAAACAGAGTGACAGAGAGGGAGACAAAAGAAAGAGAGACAGTGACAGAGAGACAGAGATAGATAAACAGAATTGAGGTTCGGTGCAGGGCAGAGAATTGTGGGAACCCCCTTCTGGTAGGTTCAGGTTTTTCGTAAATGATTTACAAACCAAAAAAATTAGACTGGCAAAATAATTTTATTGGCACTGGGAAGTCAGCTTTTGCAGGCTGACTTCCTTAGTGGCAAAGGTCTAATAGAGAAATCCTGACAGAAAGGCAAAGAGGGGTAAAGTTCTATTGGGAAAATGTGTGACAGAGACAAAGAGAGGTTAACACTGAAAAGAGAATGTCTTTTCAGCGGGCAGAGAGTCCATTCACAGGCAGCTATGCCCAAGGGAGGTCTCTTGGCATGGCAAGATTCTTGCTTTTAGACCCTCTGCAAGGGATTGAGTTGAAGGAAGCTTGTTATATGGGTAGCTCTTGGTGGGGGCTGGAAGCAGTTTTAGTTGAAATGAGAATAGAGAATCTTCCAATTGAATGAGTGTCCTTGGACTAATCTCCAATTCAATAAGAGTTGGATAAAAATATAGATTCTCCAGCTCTGGCTAAGTAGGAGCAGTCCTAGACTCAACTAGTCCCACCCAGATAACAGAAAGAAACCACTTTATCTTGATTCCCTGGGGCGGGTCTCTCAGGGAAGAGCTTCTCTGAGGGAGTTTCCCAAGCTTTCCCCCCAAAGTCTAAGAGAAAGTGAAAGAATTTCAGGGCTCCCCTCATCAAAGTGACAGAGAAACAGTGACAGAGAAGGAGACAAGAGAAAGAGTGACACACACACACAGAAACAGTGACAGAGAGGAAGAGAGAGAGAAAGAGTGACAGGGAGAGACAAGAGAAAGAGAAACAGTGACACATACACAGAGAAAAAAACACAGAGTGATGGAGACACACAAGAGAGAGAGAAAGACATAGGGACAGAGAGAATGAATTTTAGAGGATCAGGCTCTAATTATGTGCCAAGCACAGCGCTAACATTAGGAATACACATTAAGCCAGAAAGATGGGCCCTGCCCTCAAGGAATTTACATTCTGATAGGAGAAGACAATACATAAAGTAGAAAGAGAGAGGGTGGTATGCACTTTGGCATGGTCTGGAAATGTCCCAGAAATGAGGTGAAGGCCTGTCTTCAAGCCACATGAGATGAAAGTTTACCTCTAAGAGCCCAGCATGGTTGTGATGGGGGTGAACTCTGAAATTGTGTCCCTTTAATCTGACTCTGAAACTGTGTTCTCCTTTGATCTGTAAAAGAAGAGTGTCTTGGAGTCTCAGACTCCAAGGAGCCTGGGAGAGCATGTCTTCCCAGACAAGATAAGCAGCATCATTCAATTGGAAATCTTGGTCAAAGCACCCTTCATTGATCTTTTGGCTATGCAGACACTCTTCAGGAAATCCCAGATTCAGAAAAGATCTTTTCAGCTCAAACTGCCCCTGGTCCCCGGGGCAAGATTTGCTTATAAAATAAGTTATTGTTCACATATTCTTTGCAAATTTCTTCATTAAGAATTTGCCCACTAAGGGCTCTTAAGCCAACAATAAAACTTCCTTTTGCCACAAACAGATTTTGGGTTCATGAATTCTTTCACGTTGGACCTGCACTGAGACCAGAGGGGATTCTCACATCAATTCTCACCCCTTAATTCTCTGCCACTAGAACCACATCAATTGCAGGGTAGGAATCCAACTTTCCAGAATGAGATGGAGATAGAAATGAAGGTTGACTGGTTGACCTGAATTGTATATGAGGTACTGATGGGGGAACCCCAAACTGCCCTGACTTTGTGGGGGGAGCCATGAGGTAAATATTTGAGAAACTCCTTGAAGGGGAGAAATTGGCTGAGGACCACTCCCAGTAAGAGGTCTTATCTAGGTTTAGAGCAATGACAACTTTGAAGGAATCTCATTCAATTCAGATCTCTTTTAAAGAGCAACTTTGGGGCTCATTTCTTTGCAGAGGCCCAAGGGCAGGAATCATGCCATGCCAAGGAACCTCTCCTTGGCATAGCTGCCTGTGAGGACCCCTGCCCAATGGAAGACACCCTTTTCTCAGCATTAACCTCTTTTTTATCTCTCTGCCAGGATTCCACTGCTAGGCCTTTAATTCTCTGTTGGGACCTTGCCATTGAGGAAGTCAGCCTCCTAGCAAAGGCTGATTTCTCAGTGCCAATAAACTTCTTTTTGCCAGTCTAACTTCTTCGGTACCTTTAGTAAATTTATGTGGGTATTTGCAGATCATAAACTAAGCAAAAAAAATGAAAACATTAGTTAGCCATTCCTAGCTGAAAACAAATAATAAAAATGCCAGAGAGATTTCAATAGACCAGGATGTAATAATGAGAAAAGATTTTGATTTTTTTAAAGGAGGCATAAATTCAAGTTACTAATAGTATAAGTATAGGAGGAAGGGAAATGTTTCTCTTCTTTGACTGAAGAATACCTTTCTGTCTCTTTAAGACTCTCAGGAATCAGGTTTCACATAACTGACCTTCTGACATGACTAAAGCTGCCTCCATTTCAAGCTGTCTCAGAAATCAAGCACTTAAACCTAAATGTCTGAAGAGCATCTTCCTCTCACTCACTCTGACTATTTTAGTAGATACATCACTCTCGAGTTATGGAGACTTTTTGGTTAGGGATGTAAAGTACAGGGAGCTTTTGCAGGTATAGTCAAAGTGACAAGTAAAAATTAAATCCTTAGCAGATAGAAATAGCAGAACCTTCCAGTATTAAAGAAAATGTGGAAGTGAAATAAAGTCTAGAATAATTTTCATGTTCCAAAAATAGATACATTAATCACCTTCTCCACGATTAAAAAAGTATTTTATGTCATCTCCCAAAAATTTGATTTTTCACATATTAAATGAGCTCACATGGCAAGACATTGGAGATTTCTTACTATCCAAACTGAGGAAACTAATGATCATACTTATGCTAGATTTCAGAAATAGAAATGAAAAGTCAAATGTGACAGGAGGAATCTATTCACAACAGTCAATTCTAAGTTTTAAAACTATCTATGCAGTCAGGAGGACCTGAATTCAAATTTGGCTTCAGACACTTAGTAGCTGTGTGATCCCAGACAAATAACCCAGATTGCCTTCAAACATTTCCTTCTCCCCAAAGCCCCTCCCCCCAAAACCCAAACCCTCATCAAAACATCATTTTAAAATAATGTTGTTAAAGTTATTTTACTTAAGGACTTACATTTAAATAACTTAAGTACGAGTACTTTTAGCTTGTTAGCTGTTGGGGCTTGTTAATTTCCACATTTAAAATTGTATATCAAAGGTCAGTCCCAAAGGAAGTTGGAGCTCAGAAAAGGAATCTTAAAGGGGCCACAGCCCCTATCATTATCACTGTTGTTCAGTTATTTTTAGTCATGTCTAACTCTCCATGACCCCATTTGGGATTTTCTTGACAAAGATATTGTAGTGGCTTTGCCACCATTTCCTTTTCTAACTCATTTTTATAGATGAGGAAACGGAGGCAAATAGGGTTAAGTCACTTGTCCAGGATCACACAGCCAGCATGGGTCCAGGCCCATATATTCAGGCTCTATATTCACTACAACACCTAGCTGCTCCCTGTTGTGGAAGAGAGGTTAAGAAAAGTTTATTCATAATTATAAACTACTCAAATGTGATATAAAGGCAAGAGAAAGGTTGTCAGTAACTTTAGGTTTCACCACAGATTATGATTTTTGGGAAAATTCCACCAGAAACCCAAATATGACTTTTTTTTTCCAAAATAAAAGATGTTTAAAAAGCCAAAATAAAGGAAGTTCCATACTATTTTGAAGAGAGTTTATTTTATTCACTAATTCCATTTTTGAGAGCAGGTTTTAGAGGAACAAACTGAAATCTAAGCTGCAGAGCTCTTCAAATGTTTTTGTTTCAATAATGAAGTTCTCTATGGTAGCTAATGAAGCAAGAAATAAAAGTAATTTATACTCCATTCAAAATCAAGAAACATGCCCTCCTTTTCAATTGTCATGGAGAAGATAAGGCCTACATAAATTGTCCTAATTGTCTGTTCCTCCTTTTTCCTTATTAATTATATGCCTGTCTTATTAAGATTGGAATGTCACCATAAAAGTGACTCATGATATTGCATTTGCTTTCATGCTCTCTAAAGAACAAATTTGAAGTTAAATTTTAATTCAATTCAGCAAGCATTAAAGGCCTACCATGTAATTCTGGTGCTAAATTAGGAACACATCTCCATTGAAAGTTCCATTTGTAGCAATTACACAAATATAGGTTCAAAGGACCAGATTTGATGGAAATAACCTTCTCAAGGTCATCTAATTCACATGTTTCTCTTTTTGCATTTGGAGAAACTGAAGAATCACTATTAACTGAAGATAAATCAGAAATACAAGATTCATTAGGGGAGAGAAGTATATTGAGAAAGAATTCTGATATAACAAAGCACAGATAACAGTTATTATTTGAAGGAAAAACTCTTCTGTTATATAAAATGAAATATTCTCCCTTCTTTTTTTTTTTTTTTTAATCCTTTCAGTTATAGTTATGAGAGGAAATGACACCTGAAGTCACACAGGTTGTCTGTGGCCAAACCAGGATTTGAATGTAGATCTTCTCTGAATCTGTACAGTTAGGTGGTACATAAGTGTCAGAGCTGGAGTCAGACTAATTTATCTTCCTGAGTTTAAATCTGGTCTCCTAGCTGTGTGACCCTGGACAAGTCACTTAACCCTCTTTGCCTCAGTTTCCTCATCTGTAAAATGAGCTGGAGAAGGAAATGGCAAACTATCTTTACTAAGAAAATGTCTGAACAACAATAACCTCTCTAAAGCCTATGCTTTCCTTGAAAGTGACTATTTAGAAAACTTTCTCTTCTATTGGTTTTTGTGGCAATGCTCTCTCCTAATTCCCTTCCTGTCAGACATCACCTTTTCAGTATTTACTGTCCACAACCATCCTTTTCTACTTGCTTAAGTGTGGATATCAACCCAAGGATCTGTCCTTGAAACCATTCCTCTTCTTTTTTCCTATACTCTTGTGAAGATATGTCATCCAATTCCATGCAGTTTGATGATCACATTAGGCAACTCATACATGGATGTAGAGATGGAGAGTCTCCAGACTTCTATTTTCTCATCCAAAACTGTTTGATCAATATCTCTAGATATCCTCTATCCCATGTTGGTACCACAAAGTCAAGATAATCAAAACTCTGTACTCATTTTCTCCCTAAGCCTGTTCCTCTTCTTCCAAGTTTTCCTATCTCTGTTAAGGACACCAGCAGTCATCCAGATTTATAAAGTCATCTTTGATTCTTCTCTCTCACTTATTGCTTCCCTCCCACAAAGCCAATCACTTTACAACTCTTACTCATTCTGCTTCCTCAATGTCTTTCATATTCATTCCCTTTTCTCAAAACTACACCTGAGTTCTGATTTTTATCTAGTCCTAGTCCTATCATCTGAACATCTGAATGGACACCTAATTGTTCTCCCTCCCAACAGTCTCTTCTCCAATATTTAATATAGCCAAATGGGCAAGAAACAATGGATTTAGAAATAAAAGGCAGCTTAACGATAATTTAGTCCAACCTCTTAATTTTAAAGATGAGGAAACTAAGGCCAAAAGGTTGTAGCTTGCCCAAGGGCATTATAAATTGAGAGGATAGACTGGCTTAGCCCACTACCTGAGAACCAAGGGACCCACCAAATTTAGTCTTCTTGGAAAACAGGGATTTTCAAAATGTTCACTAACATACTTGGCTAACAGTGCATATGGAGTGCCAAAAAAAGTGATCTACCCAATCCTTAAAAACCACCAGGGAAGTAAATGCTGCAGGTTGCTATAAGTTGCATTGCAAATCTGCAGTACAATGGATCATGGGTGATCATGGTGGAAAGAACTCTGGACTAAGAAGGGATTAAAGTCCCAGTAAGAGTCTACTAAAAACAAACACTCCAAGAACTCCAAGAACAAACAAAAAACTCCTCTTTATTTGTAAAGGACACACAAGGACTGACTCCAGACGAGAAACTGCCATGAATTTACTTTTTCTTTTCTCACTTGATTCCTTTTCATGTAGTATCTTTTCCTGACCAAATTATACTTTTCACTATACCTATTCTTATCCTAACCTCTTTTGTATCTCTTATCTTACCTTTTTTATACCAACTTTCATGCCTAGAATGCCCTTTCTTTCCTTCTTTCCTTCTTTTCTCTCTCTCTCTATCCCAACTGAACACCTCTCTTCTGTATAGATTAAGAGCCTGCTTCCACTGCATCCAGAGTCATCTCCAGTCTTCCTTATGTATAGCTTGCCACTGGACTCAGATAGTTCTGGAGGGGAAAGTGAGAGAGGGAACCTTGCACAGCCCTCCCTCACTTCAGTCCAACTCACCTGTATGTCATGGCATCACCTCCCTGCTGTCAAATTACCCACGCATATGTACTGTCAATAAAAAGTTATATATAAAAAAAGAGTATTACAAAAAAAAAAAAGATCCTGATACCTTATTAATAACAAAATTGACATTGAACGAGTCCTTTGAGGTTACTTTACTTACAAAAATCTCATTTGATTATCACAACACTATGAGGTAGGTGCTACAGATATTATTCTGTTCATTTTGACAGATGAGGAAACAGGCCTACAGAGATTAAGTGACTTGCCCATATGCACAGAGACAGCAGCTAGCTGGACCAGTAGATAGCCATGTCTTTAGTAGGGCTGTCCTCCTTAGCTTCTCCACTGAAACCAAGACTCGGGACGGATCTCAAGAAAGCTAGCTGGGCCCCAGGGAAGGAGACAAGATTTTGAAGGAGACAATAAAGGATTTGGACTGTAACCCTTGGCTACTCTTGTGGTGATTACTGAACTGAAACAAAGGCTGCTCCCAGAGACCCCAAGAAGCCCGAGCAAAAAACAGTACAGGCGACAATTACCTTGAATTCCCCTCGGCTCAATTTAGTCCAGGATTCTTCAAATACTAAGTAGCCTCCTAGCCCCATGGCCTATCCCTCTGCTTGGCTGGCCAGTCCTCCCAGATCCTCCAGGATGCCCAGACCAGCCATGTCTATTTCTTTGCAGCTGCATGCCTGACCCTGGATTTTTTTTCTACATTGCCTGGCTCTCCTCTGAAGTCTGCACATAGAAAGCTTTTAATAGCTTGCTTGCTGACTCGACTTGTATAGTTTCTTCTTGGAAGCACTTTACATATGAAATTAGTTCATTAGATCCTTACAGTAATCCCATACAGCAAGTGTATTATCATCTCCATCCTATAGATTTTGAAATAAGCTCCCAAAAGTGGAATAACTTCCTCCAGACACATAAACTATTGAGTATAGCAACTAGTATTTGAGCCCAAGAAAGTTTTCTGATTCCAAGTCTCAAGTTCTTTCCATTCCATCAAGTATAATAGTAAGCAAAGTGTGTATATAACTGATTTTAATATAATTGATTTTAGCCTATAAAATGGTATATGATTAATTTTAATTTTAATTTTTTATTTTTAATAATAGTTTTTTATTTTCAAAATACATGCAAAGATATTTTTCAATATTCACTCTTGCAAAACCTTGTGTTGCAAATCTTTCATCCTCCTTTCCCCCTCCCTCCCTCCCTTAGACAGCAAGTAATCTAACATAGGTCAAACATATACAATTCTTCTAAATGCATTTCCACATTTATCATGCTAACAAGAAAAATCAGATCAAAAAGGAAAAACAAATAAGAAAAAAAAGCAACGTGATAATTTTTTAAAAAAAACATAAAAACCTCTGCTTTTAATAATGAACATGAAAATATGAAAGATATTGGAACATAAAGTTTAACTGGCAACAAAACCTAGGAATTAATCACATTAAAACAGTCAAATGTTAGACACACTCATTTCTCCCTCCCCCTTAGACTAATAAAATCTAAAACTAGCTTCAACAATTGAGCATATTAAGTTTCAAGTGTTTTGTTTGAATAGGAATTTATGTACCTCTTGAAACTCCCACTAAAGAGTTTACAGTGAAACCTGTAAAACAAAGCACCTTCCCAGACCAGCAGGAAGCAGTTTAAAAAAAAAAAAAAAAGTGTTAATCCTTTCAACCATTTGAGAGGGAAATAAGTTTTACTTGGTTTGTTTATATAGCAGAAGAATTAAGAACCCAAAATACATTTCAGAATGTTTAACTCTCTCATCACAAATAAAATATTTTTTAAAGTAACACAGATGATAGAAGGAATGAAAAAATGTTTTTCATTCACTCAGAGATTGAAAATAGTACTAGCTTTTTCTCTCCTCAACTGTCCATGCTCAATCACATTTGATTTAGCACTTTAGATTTAGATTTAGATTTGGCACTTAAGAATATAATCAGTCAGTCATTAAGTCTTTAAGAAGACCTATGAACAGCTTGGTTGTTAATAGAGCACCAGCCCAGAAGTCAGCAGGACCTGGGTTCAAATATGATCTCAGACACTTAAACACTTCCTAGCTGTGTGACCCTGGGCAAGTCACTTATTGCCTCAGCAAAAAAAAAAGAAAGAAAGAAAGAAGAAGAAAAAGAAGAAGAAGAAAAAGAAGAAGAAGAAGAAGAAGAAGAAGAAGAAGAAGAAGAAGAAGAAGAAGAAGAAGAAGAAGAAGAAGAAGAAGAAGAAGAAGAAGAAGAAGAAGAAGAAGACCTATTATGTGGGGTGCATTGTGCTAAGCCCTGGGGCATAAAGAAAAGCAAAAGACAAATCACTTTCTCTCAGGGATGTTACATAAATCATTCCAGTACAAAGTAAAACAAGTGTATAAAAGAAAGGTAAAGCAAACTTCTAACACTAGAGATATAATGGCAGAATGAAGACTACAACTTGGACCTTTTTGACTTCCAGGCCATTGGAATCCATTCCACCATGTAAAAGTTGAGGATAGGGGAAAAGAACAAGTCAGGAGGACAGAAGGAGGTACATCAGCAAAAAGTCAGCTGGGTCACATGGAGCTGGAGATTTTCCTGAAGTTAAGAGATAAAAATTGAGTGGCCATGGACCAAAGCCAGATTAGTCATTAGGAGAGCAAAATTAGATGTAAGTAACATGTTTAAGAGAAAAAGACTTTGAAACAGAAGTAAGCTCAGCCTAAGAGAGGAAGTCATTTCTATTCTTCTTGCTACACATTATGGCTTCCTTCCACATGGTGAACTAATGACAGACTTCTTCCCAGGACCTGCATGGCCCACCTACCAGTATTTCCAAGTTCAGAAGCAGTGGCAGAACCATAAGCCAGCACATGATAGGCAATAATGAGCCAAGTGTTGATCATTTTTTCCCCACAAAATCCTTTTTTGTAGCTTTCTATTTTCAAAATATATGCATAGTTTTCAATATTCACTCTTGCAAAGCCTTGTTACAATTTTTTCTCCCTTTCTTCTCGCCACCCCCCTCCTTTCTTTGACATCAAGTAATCCAATGTATGTTAAACATGTGCAATTCTAAAACATTTCCCCAATTATCATGCTGCACAAGAAAAATCAGATTAAGAAGGAAAAAGAAAAAGAAAAAGAAAACAAGATGCAAGCAAACTGATGCGGGTTGTGGTCCCTTTAAGAAACTAGTCCTTTCAGATTGATTTATTCCTTTCTGATTCCCAACCTCTCCTAGCTGATGCATTATCAATTCAAGAAGCTAGGACCTTTGATTCACAAATCCTGGTCAAAAGCACCTCTTTGAATTCCAATAGAAGAATCGGGCTCTCCCAGCCCTCATTGGATCTGAGCCAACTTGGGCTGTACCAGCCCCCATTCTAAAAATCTGCTCAGGTTTCCCAACCCCCACCTAACAAATTCTATCCCTTGCTGAACCCAGCCAGGAGCCAATCTTGGACACCACCCACAGGCCCCTTTAGCTAAATCTCTCATTATAAAAAAGCCAAACTGGAGCCCTCTCTTTGCAGAGGTTCCAAACATAGCAGCCTTATTCCTGGCATGCCAAGGATCTCTGCCCACTGGAACACTGTTTCCAGCGCCCTCTTATCTCTTCAACTTTTTTTTTTTTCCTTTTTCTGAGGCTGGGGTTAAGTGACTTGCCCAGGGTCACATAGCTAGGAAGTGTTAAGTGTCTGAGACCAGATTTGAACTCGGGTCCTCCTGACTTCAGGGCTGGTGGTCTATCCACTGCGCCACCTAGCTGCCCCCTCTTCCTTCAACTTTTACTAACTAGACTTTAACTTTACTTCCAAACCCCATAATAAACCTCTTATCAAGCTAGGTTTTAGGTCTGTAAATTCCTTTACAGGGGACTCTGCACCACCACCAGACCTCATATAACTCTGTATCATTGCGCAGAATCCAAAGGGGTTGCAAGGGAGCTCCATTTGACTCCCTGTACCCCAAACCTGCCACTAGACCTCAATTAAACCCTAATTTCATTTGGGTACCCCAATTCTAGACCTACAACAAAAAAGGTAAAAAAATACTGTGTTGTGATCCACATTCAATCCCCACGGTCCTCCCTCTGGGGGCAGATAGCTCTCTTCATCACAAGACCATCGGAATTGTCTTGAATCACCTCAATGTTCAAAAGAGCCACATCCATCAGAATTGATCATTATATAATCTTGTTGTTGTCATGTATAATGATCTCCTTTTTCTTCTCACTTCACTTAGTATCAGTTCATGTAAATCTCTCTAGGCCTCTCTAAAATCGTCCTACTGATCGTTTGTTATAGAACTACAGTAATATTCTATAAACATTCACATACCACAATTTATTCAGTCATTCTCCAATTGATGGGCATCCACTCAGTTTCCAATTTCTGGCCACTACAAAGAGGGCTGCCACAAACATTCTTGCACATACAGGTCCCTTTGCCTTCTTTAAGATCTCTTTGGGATATAAGCCCAGTAGTAACACTGCTGGATCAAAGAGCATACAGTTTGATAATCCTTTGGACATAGGTGAACTCTGATAACTCAAATGCAAACATCAGAAAATCACTGCCTTGTCCCAAAGAAGCCCTATCATTGTTTTCAACAGTTTTAAAGTTCTTAATGGCTAGCTAAATAAATAATGTAGAGTTTTTTTTTTTTTTTCATTTACACCTGTGGAGTGACCTTCCCTAAATATATATAGTTTATCTTCTTGTGGGAAGGGTAGTTTTGCCATATTCCTCAGGACTGTAAGTCCTGCCTTTTGCTGCCTTTGGATTTTAGGATCATAGATGTAAAAGTTTAAAAGTAGCTTGGTCCAACCCCTTCATTTTATGGGAGTCTCAAGGGGATTCAGTTGACTTTCATCATCCTGGTAATAAGTGGCAGAGATAGAATTTGAATTCAAGTCCTTTGAAAACAAATCCAGGGGGAGCAGCTAGGTGGCTCAGTAGATAGAGCACAAGCCTTGAATTCAGGAAGACCGGAGTTCAAATATGAACGGTAGTTATACAGCAGGGTAGTTGGTCATAAGAGGTCCCTGAGATAAAGCACAAGGGTTTGTTCTGATCCCTTCATTACTGGAAAAAACAACTCACTATCCCAGGCCTGATGGCAGTGAGTCAGTATTGTTATTCCAGATGGGCCGGCATAGAATCAGATTAAATTCTCTGAAAAAGTTAAAACTGAAGTGATCCCCACATTTTCCTTCAGCCTGTACTAGGTTGTGCTCCCTGCTCCTATGCTTTCCATCGATTCAAAGTCTGAACATCCATCCCCTCCTGCAGCCATCTCCTGACACTAGATTGAAATAGTGATTTCCGTCTGTACAATCCACCTGGAAATTTATCTTGCAATTATAGTATCTTTTTTCTTGAGCTGCTGTCTAAGTATTTTATATAATTACAGTTAATTAAAATAATATGTTTGGCATTTAAAGTGTTTTATCATTCGACTCCACTCTTTCCCACTTTTCCAGTCTTCTTACACTGTGGTCTTGGTGTTGTTCCACACACAAATCCCAGTTCTCTGCATTTTCTTGCCTAGAATGTTCTTTCTCTTCATCTACTATTCCTGGATTCCCTAGCTTCATTTAGCTAAAATTTCATTTAGCTTCTGCAAGAAAACTTTGCTGTTCCCACTTAATGCCTTTCTCCAATTTAATCCTGTATATATTTTACAAGTACATAATTGTTTACACCTTATGCCTCCCCCTAAGACTGCACTTTCCTTGAGAAAAGCCACCATTGTTTGTATCTTTTCTCCTATTTCCAGGGTTTAGCACATAATTTGGGTTTGGCACCATAGTAAGTGCTTAATGAAAGCCCCGTTTTTTGTTTTCTCCATGCATCTAATACTGAGTCTAGCATACAGACTATGTTTGTTAAATAACAAATAAAATAAACTATATGTAATATAAAAACAAGTAAAGAAACTTGTTGAAGATTAGATTAAAAACTTGTTATTTATCAAATATGTTTCTAGCCTAACTCCTCTGCTGGGCTGATTTGTCCACCTGTTTACAATTCTTTATCTCATTTGGATTAGATGACCCAGTGGAGAGATCAGAAGTTCTTAACTTTTTTGAGTGTGTTATGGAGTCTTAGGGCAGCCTGGTGAAGCCTAGGGACCCCCTTTCAGAAAAATATTTTCAAGTATATAAAATAATATACGTCATTACAAAAACCAATTATATTGAAGTACAGTTATCAAAATATTTTTAAAAAACAAATTCAAAAACCTAAGATTAAAAATTCCTCATTTAGAATGTTTCTCTGAAGAGAAAGCTAACCCAAAAGAATTGTTTGATTGGTAAGGAATACTGAATAAGAGACTTGCAGGAGGAAGGAAAACTGTTTCTGAAAGGAAATGATTCTGTGATCTTATCTAAATTTGTTCTTTTCATTTATATAAGTTTTCTTATGTATGAGCAAGACTCCTAAGGGAGGAAAGAAATCTGTCACCACAGGGACTGATTCTGTGAGCTTTTCTAAATTTGCTCTTTTCATTTATGTAGCTATGAGATGCAACATTCATTCATTCAGTAAACATTAACAGTATGTTGGATGAGAGGCAGCCTGGTGAGGTGATCAGCCCCTAATCCCTCAGGGCCCCAGCAACTCTTAAGAGTTCCAGGCTATCTGGATTGCTGGAGGATATTTCTACAATGCCAAAATATGAGATTACAGGCTTGATACAAAAAAATCTCATCAAATTTTATTTTATTCAGCTTTATTGATGCTGTGTTACCAGGGCTCTGTAAAATAAAGGAGGTAGTCATAAATTGTGGAATTTTAGGGATTTTCAATGGAAGAATAGAATCTCTTTGAGGGTAGGAAGCCTGTGTGTGTATGTGTTTGTATCCCTAGTGCAGAGCATCATGCCTTGAACATGGCAGATACTTATTGTTTGCCAATATTGGGAAAAACAGACATTAGTGACAGTATAGAGAACATGCAATCAAATAAAAAAGGAGTGTGTCCTATTTTATACAACAATCATGGGATGCAGGGGTGTCATAGTGGATACTGTTGTTTGTCCTTCATTTTTGAAGAGGACCAGGGGATTCCTTGAATTTCCGATGAATTAGGCTTAAGTGAGGTAGACTTGCACAAAGCTATCCACCCTCATTCTCTCTTCTACAGTCATCAGAATCCAGTGGAGCAAAAGAAAAGTCAGGGTGACTGGTAATGAATGGCCTGGGATGTAGTGGATGATCTTGGTATCTTCAATGTTTGACCAACTCTTAAGTGCTCCATAGTACCTGTTTCAGGGGCCATCATGACTGTTGGAATAGTGTCCTCATCTGCCCACTCTATCAGGGGAAATCTTCACATACTTGAGGAGATGGACACTCCCATCTCACCCATGCGTTTGAGGCCCATCAGTTCCCCTCCACCTGGTTTAGCCCATCTGCTGAGACAGTATACCAGGGTAGGGTCACTGCAAATGCTACAGTTTCTTGGATCCACTAGTGAAAGTTGGATGAATCAGGTGGACACCAAATGTCTTGGTGGTAGAAGGACATGGCTCCAAATCCCAGCTGTTGCTTACCATATGTGTGACTTTGAACTAATTACTTCACCCACTCAGAATTTCATTTCCTCATTTCAACCCCCTCCAAAGGGGCTGAAGTAGGTAATTCCTTATTTTAACTTTTAGTTTTTATTGTGTATAAACTTTTGTAAGTCAAATAGTATTTTTAATATATAAGAACATGATAACTATAGAAACACTATGATAGACTGTGTAAAAAAAAGTTAATTAATGAATTAAAAATTCTAATTTTCATTTATCCTTTGCTTAAAACACTGAATAATTATAAATGCGGTTTAATAATGGTGTATAAGTTGTGAATATCATCACAGTGAATCATTGTGAACAATCATCAAAGTTTCATTTTGTTTTGGAAAAGGGACAAGTTATCACATTTCTTTATTACTCTAAGAAAGAGTTAAATCATAAAATATTTCTGCTATTTTCAGTGAGATAAACACCAAAGCCTTCACACTTAGTCTGTCACTGCTCCTCAGGTCCTCCAGCTCTTATCTTGCCAACTATACTACCCTTATAATTCTCTCTCACTCCAGACCCTTGGCATGATTATCTGGCCCATTTCTATAACCTAAAGGTGACCTCACCCCATCTCAACCTCTTAGAATTTCCACAGTCTTCTTTTTTAGGTACAAAGTGCTTTCTTTTATTTTTCACATTTCTGTAAAGCATTCTGTGGGAATATAATTTTCTACATTTTAGACTCAGCATAAAAGGGATTCAGTACTTGCCCGGGGTGATGAGCAAGTAAGAAATGGATCCCAAATTCAAAATCAGATCCTTCTTACTCCAAGTCCATTGTTCTTTCTGCCAGACCCTATAGTGGAGGGTTAATGATTGAGACAAATGAAGAAAAGGACTGCCAATCAAGAATTCAGACCAGGAGGTACCTATATAAATCAAAAAGCAAAAATCTAGAGAGCGCCAAGCATTGCCCATTGGTATAACTCTCACTCTGATTCCCTGGCACTTTAGTCTTTTTATTGGAGCTTATTGTATTCCTCATTTTTGTGGCTTGACTGAGGATAGGCCCTTCTGAAGCTTTCTCTGACTTTGCCACCCTCATGGGACCATGAGGAAAAGTTAATTCCTCCTCTTCATAACAGCTTGAATTTTTGAAGATAGATATGTCTCTTCCAAGTCTTCTCTTCTCCAAGCTAAACATTCCCAGATCTTTAGCTGATTTCCACTATAGGGACTTCAGTCCACTCAGCATTCTGGTTAACCTTACCTTGATGTTCAATTACCTCTAAAACCCAGGAGCCTCCTCTTAAATATCTATCTGTACTATGAATACACTGTGCTAGTTAGTAAGAGGGAAGTAGGAGTTCAAAGTGGAAGAAGACACTGTTCCTACTCCTAAGTGAATGGCTCCGTCACTTTTCCCACTTTACAAGTTAGGTTATGCTCAACAGCTGTGATTCTAAAAGCTATAGATTAGCAACTACCCTTTATAGGTGTGTCCCACTTAAGATACATGAAAATTTCATTTTCATAGAATGAAAAAATTTAGGGAACCCAAGCTTATAAACTCAGTTATAAGGGGAGGATGAGGCTGGTTCATCTCTGGAGCTTGAGAGCTCTTAATGACAGTGGGTAGTGGTGATCAGTTTCCACATTACATTCATATTGATTCCCCTAAAGGTGGGAAGGCTACCAGATTGTATAAGGAAGGATAAGAACAGCCCAGATTGGAAACAGAGTAAGCTTAAATAGAACTCAGAAGAAGAGAAGAAAAAGAAAAAGAAAGGAAGGAAGTAATTAAGTTATCTGTATTTCACGTAAAGGTTTCACGCACCATTACATGGAAGCCCTCAGAGTGTTATGGAATTGCACGGGCCAAATTTCAACTTAGACACAACTCTTAGGAAACATAGTTTCAAAAGAACAAGACAACCATAAAGAACCAACCTACATGACAAATTTGGGTACACCCAGCATATTTGCTTAAATTATTCCTTTAAGTCTATTCTTCTATAAAGGCAGTTGTATTTGAAGAAACCCTGTGGTCTCATCCACCAAAATCTAGGAACAGAAGCTTGAGAAGGATATCATGGAAAATATGCCCATATTCTGGGGAGAAAAGTCTGTAAAAAACACGCTTTTTTACACAACACAAGAGATACTATTCCTGAGTTTTCAAGAAAAAGGGAATTTTAGACAGCTTGAGGCATTAGCGTAAAAAGTGGATTTTCTACACAAAAATTAATGTGATAAGCTCAAACCTCTAACAATCCTTGTAACCTTTCCTGTAATTCTACAGTGATTTTGTTTGAGGTAGAAAAAAAAATCCTTCGGTACATATTTAGGCTCTATGCCATGGTTTCCTTCCTCATAAATGAAAATGTCTGATTATGAGATCTTTTTAGTTCTTCCAAAGCTAAACTTTGACGGTATCAAAGCCAGCTTTGTCTTACTCTGATTTTCCCCTTATAATAAGATCAAATATGAGAATGCAACTAATTCTTTGTATTCCATTGGAGGAGAGGACATTCCCAATAAGGACACTCCATCTACCCGGGCAGATTGAGGCCTATTCTACAAAGATTGAGTGGAACATAGAGAAGCTAAGTTATTTACTCCAGAGTCACAAAGGCAATCCATGCCTGAGATAAGACTTGAACCTAGATCTTCTCCATGACTGTCAAGGCCACATTACTCTAAAATTCAACCTGCACTTTTTTTCCCCCTGAGGCTGGGGTTAAGTGATTTGCCCAGGGTCCCACAGCTAGGAAGTGTTAAGTGTCTGAGACCAAATTTGAACTCTAGTCCTCCTGAACTCAAGGCTGGTGCTCTATCCACTGTGCCACCTAGCCGCCTCCAACCTGCACTTTTTAAGATGATTGTTTGGGGCAGCTAGTTTCAGTAATTCTGTATAATACACACAATTTGAAGTCCCATCCTTAATCTAGCCCTCATGCTACTTTACAGCTCTGAAGCACTTCAGAATGCATGCTTTCCACTGCCTACCATGACTGATTTTTACTATGTCTTCAAGCAGTTTGGCAGGGTGCTTGCTGAAGGAAGGAAATGGCATCAAAGCCTATGAAAAATGCATTAGAAACTAAATGCAAATGTGACCAGCTGAGGTTGAAGTTACTGCTCTTAGAAAAGCCCATGCTATGCTTAGCCTCAATTATTTCCAGCCCTTCAGGCTGAATGACTATTATCAACGTGACATTAAAAGGCTCTTTTTCCTTTATAGATTCTGAAACTGATTCATTTTGCGTTCTTAAGGAAACACGTGGCATAATTATACTTTTCTCCAGTCCATTTTTGGGGCTTGATTGATGTTGCCAAAGCAATGGAGACCTGCTCAGGCTTTCTTTTAACCAACAATACATTTCACCTGGTGAGAGTGAAAGGAAAATCAGGGTAGAAGTGTGGGGATTTCCTAGGAAGAGGGTTGCAAGGAGATTGTCTACAGAAGTTCTAACTTAAAAGGATGATGAGGGAGATATGGAGAACTCAGTAGTAGTCTGTCACAGGAATGCTCTAACAATAGAAACTATCCTACTATCCATTAATGTATGTACAAGACCATGTGTTGCTGGAAGGGAGAGGCTCACTTTTCCATAATGATGTGGGCTACGATGCTCTCTGGAATAAGGAGGGCTAACTATTGGGAGAAAGCAGGGGGCAGCTAGGTGGTGCAGTGGATAGAGCACCAGCCTTGAATTCAGGAGGACCCAAGTTCAAATCTGGTCTCAGACACTTAACACTTCCTAGCTGTGTGACCCTGGGCAAGTCACTTAACCCCAGCCTCAGGGGGAAAAAAAAAGTGGGGGGGGTAACTTGTACTTCAGTGCAAATATGAAGACAGTGCTGGATCACATATGAGAATAGGCCTGTAGGGGCCATCCCAGGAGTGAGTACCAGAACTCTCTCGCAAACTTTTAGAGTCTTCATGACTAAATGTGACTCAGTATTAATGGTCTGGGTCTTCTGGGGATAATGAAGCAATCCCCTTACCTGACTCCTAAAGAGGGAGGATAGCTAAATCAGTGTATTTGTAAGAAGTAAGTGACTCTATCCATATCATTCCCTCCCTTCAGTGGCTCCAGGTAGCATCCTGTAACCCTAAGACTTTTCCCTGAGGACTTGGGGGGAGGGATGGAATTTCTCTATCCTGGCAGCCTGGCAACTGCTCCCATGTGGCAGCTTAGGCTGACTCTCAACTATGCAAGAATGAGGCTGGGCCCCTGCTTGTCTCTTGTGTATTGTATACCTTTTTCCATTCCAGTGCATGCTCTACATGGCTGTCAAACTGATCCTCCTCAAGTACAGATGTGACCATCTGCCCTATTTAGCCAACTCCACTGGCTTTCTGTTCCTTCCAGGATCAAATATAAAACCACCTATTTGGCTTTTAAAGCTAAAAAACCTGGGCCTTTCTACCTTTGCAGTCTTCTTGCATCTTACCGCCTCTTACACTCCTTTCAAATACTCTGATCCAGAAATTAGGAATAGTCCAATATCTCATACTATATACTATATATATACTATATACATATACTATATACTATATACTATAAGGTCAAAATGGATATGTGATTTATATGGAGAGTGATACTAGAAGCAAATAAGGAGAGCTTGGAATAGTTTATCAGAATTAGGTCCAAAGAGATATAGAGACCACCACCCAATTTGAGATAATTTTGATTATACACAATTAAAAAGGATTTGTATAAATAAAACCATTGTAACCAAGATTAGAAATAAAGCAGAAAACTACAGGAAAACTTTTGCAACAAGTATCTTTGAGAAAGATCTTTTCTCTCAAATATATAAAGAACTGAATCAAATTAATAAAAATACAAGTCATTCCCCAACTGATAGTCAAAAGATATGGGATATGAACAGACAAGTTTTCAGACAAAGAAATCAAGTTATCTATAGTCAAATAAAAAAAAATGTTCTAAATTACTATTGAATAGAGAAATGCAAATTAAAACAAATTTGAGGTACCATCTCACACTTATCAGATAGGCTAATATAACAAAAAAAAAAAGATAAATGATGGAGGGAATGTGGGAAAATTGTTGGGATATATGCATAATAATGACATGAATGTGGTTTAGGTGAGTAGAGAATAATGGCGTTGGGCAACTTACTCTTTAATCCTCCCTCCGTCTCAGTTTCCTCATCTATAAAATAAGGATACAGATGGCCTCTAAAATCCCTTACAGTACTAAATCTATAATCCTATAACCCTATAATGTGATGTGAAACATTTTCCTTGAATGATATTTTATGGATTAATCCAGCCTTGACATCCAAGTAGAACATACTAAACTTCTTGAAACCAGGAAGTGAAGAGCTATTGCCATCCCATCCCCAGCACTTAAAAAAACAAAAACAAAAAAACAAAAAATACTGCCTTCCATGCTGTTGCTTTTGTCAGTCGATTTTTAGTTATTTCTGGTTCTTTTTGACCCTATTTGGGATTTTCTTGGCAAAGATACCAGAGTGGTTTACCATTACCTTCTCCAGCTCATTTTACATGTGAGGAAACTGAGGCAATCAGGGTTAAATGACTTGCCCAGGATCACACATTTATTAAGTGTCTGAGGCTAGATTTGAATTCAGGAAACTTGAGTCTTCCCGATTCCAGGGTTCTCTATGCACTTCACCAAATGTTTATAGAATTGAACTCAATCACTCCTCAGAAGGTGGTCACCTTCATTTCTACATTTTAGTGAAGCAAGGCTTAAAGAATATCCTATGTTGAAAAACCAGAATTTAGATTAGAAAAGAAAAATGAGGGAATAACGAAATCAAAATAGCTAGCATTTATATAGTTCTTTATCTTTTAGGTTTGCAAAGCACTTCACACATTAAATATTCATTTGATCCTCACAACAAACCTGAGAGGTAGCTATTATTATTATTTCCATTTATCGATGAGGAAACTGAGGCACAGTTAGATAAAAGTGGCTTCCCCAGGGTTATACAGATAAATAAGAGTTCAAATCCTACTCAGAGCCCAAGTCCACCACTCTATTCCACTGAACTATCTAGGTGCCTAGTGTCCACTGAACAAAATAATTAGTGGAAAATTACAAAAAAATGTTGTATTAATAAAAATGACCTAGTTAAAAAATAAAATCATCACTATCCTCCCTATTCCATCATCCAACTTGAGTCTTTTTCAAAAAAGATTGCACACAGTAAAGTGAACTATTTTCTTTGTAGAAAAGATATATAATGAGCTCATAATTACTCCCATTTGTCCCTGAAAGCTTTCATAAATAGCACATCAGAAACAAAGGTTTGATCCTATATATTTAACATACTCAATTGATGTCCTGGTTAATTTTTGGAATTGTTTTTCTCCTTTCTCCTTTTTATTTATTTACTTTTTTTGTTACAAAGCATGGCTCATTGAAAGGGATATATTTTGAAATTAAGGTCAGATAATAAGGGACAGCAAGTGGCACAGTGTAGAGAGTGCTTACAGTCAGGAAAACTCCTCTTCCTGAGTTCAAATTTGTCCTCAAGACACTTTCTAGCTGGATGACCCCTGAGCAAGTCACTTAACCCTCAATTGTAAAATGAGCTGGAGAAAGAAATGGCAAACTCCTTCAGTATCCTTACCAAGAAAATTCCAGGGTCAGACATGACTGAAAAATTACAACAAAAAATAAGATGTATTAATAACAATTTTTAGGAAACAAAAGTTTATGTTCTATATTGAGAAATTCAACTGAAAATCAAAAGTAAAGAAATTCAAATCACCTATTTTTGTTTGAATATTCCATATATTCCCTACAATGATTTGATGAGAGGCAAAATACTATTATATCCACTGGCATTTTTTTTTCATTATAAAACCAATAACTCTAAGCTAGTAAATAAAATCAAACAGGGGAAAAGAAGCATCCATTAATAAATCCTTGTGGCTCATTCTTTACCTAAGTGAAATTAATAATGATGCCTACCAGCAAAAAATAACTATGAACTTAGAACTTATATGTGAACATCATTGCAATGATAGCAGATCTTTCAATCGAATCCAATTTCTAGTCATTCAGGGAAGTACATGAATTTCATTCTTGTTTTACAGATGAGGACATGAAACCATAGAAGGTTGAGTCTATTATTTTAATAAATGTCAGGATCATGGAGCAAAGACAATTAATTAGAACAAAAGTTCTTTGATCCTAACTCTGATCTAATCGGCCTCTCAGTTTCTTATCATCAGCCTCTTACTGGCACACCTTCCCTACAGCTTTCAAACATCCTCCAAGTCTTCACTCCATCCTTAAAAAAACTTCACTAAAGACTATCAAACCCTGAAGCTATACTCACTATTATAGAGAGATGAGCTCTTAGATAAAAAGATATGGCAGTAGTTGTCATATATAAGAACCCATTTCTCCTATTGCACATGTTAAATTACTAGATGTCCTGGAGACACCTCAAATTCAGTTGTCCAAAACATAAGTCATTATCTTCAACAATCCACCTTGTCTTCCAAATATCTTTTTCTTTCAAAGGCATCTGTATTCCTTCTTTCAGGCTTCTAAGTTTAACCTTATCCTTCTCTCTTACCCCACATATCCAATCTAATTTTTTTATTATGTAAGTTTTCTTTTATTAAAAACATTTTTATTTTTCTGGTTTTATATATATACATACATAAATATTTAATAGTTTGTTTATGAATCATGTTAAGAGAGAAAAATCAGAACAAAAGGGGAAAAAAATCACAGGAGAGAAAAAAAAAAGTGAACATAGAATTTGTTGATTTACATTCAATCTCCATAGTTCTTTTTCTGGATGCAAGTAGTGTTTCATATTCAACCCATTGTTAAAGTTTGCCTTTTTTTTTTTCTTCTTTGCAGTCTCTTAAATCTGACTCCTCTCTATTTACACAATTACCACTTTAGTTCAGGCCTTCAACTTTCTCTTGCCTAGATTATTTTAACAGCCTCCTATCTTAATTGGTTTTTCTGTTTCCAGTCTCTCACCACATCAATTGATCACCTGCTATCAAAAGGAGTTTCCTTAAATAGAAATCTGATCATATCACTTCCCAACTGAACTCCAATGATTTTATACAGTTTCTATAATCAAATGTAAACTCTTCCTCTGTTTGGCATTTTAAAGTCTGTTTGCTACTTTGCCACACCCTATCTTGTATATTATTTACCTTCCCATTCTCTGTGATCCAACCACTTTCCCTCTCAGATGACCTGCCATCTCCCATTATTCCTCCAGCAAAATTTAACTCAATAGGAATAGGGGTTATTTCATTTGTTGTATTTGTGGCCCCAGAATCTAGCACAATATCTGGCAAATAGTAGGTGCTTAATTAATACTCGCTGTTTGACTGATGGGTTGATTAAAAAACAACAACAAAAAAAACAAAAACAAAAAAACATTTGAGAGTTGCTGTGGCCAAAAAGGTCATTGTATTATAAGAGAGAAAAAAAATTCCCATTCTTACAGGCTGATTTTAAGCATTTTAAGCACCTGCTTAAACATTGTAATCTAGCTAAGGCAAACACTTTTTTAGACTTCTACTTTGACACGATAATTCTATAAACAGGAACTTCTTTCTCAGAACAAACACTAAGAGCAGGTGCAGCCCTGCTTCACAGTACAGGGGTGAACATTTCCTCTCCCCTCCTTTGGTGGGCACAGCTGAAGGAAGGGACTAACTACTTGAAAGTTTCACTTAGAGAGATGGCCAGAAAATAAACAGAGTGCTTGTGTATTGTATTGTATATTGCTTGTGAAATCTTTGTGAAAAGAGGCCAGCTTTGGTACAGCAAGCAGTACCCATGAGAAGATGAGGAGGAAGAGAAACAGCCTGGGATAGACTGGGGTGACATGACTACTATGATGTCTAGTCCTTAGATCTCTCGCAAGGATCTTTTCTCAGCTCTACATCTCTAATGAACAAAGCACAACAATGTTCAAGTCTATGATTTTTACTGGCATCTCATATTAGTTTAACATCCTCCTATCCTAATTGGTCTTTTTGTTTCAGTCTCTCACCACTTCAATTGGTCCCCAACACACTGCTATGAAATGGATTTTCTTTAAACAGAAATCTGAACATATCACTTCCCTATGTAACCAACTCTAATGACTTTATACAGCTTTTATAATCAAAGGTAAACTTCTTCCTCTATTTGGCATTTTAAAGTCTGTTTGCTACTTTGCCATATTCTGTTTTGTATATTATTCACCCTTCCACTCTCTGTGATCCAACCAACTTTCCTCTCTCCCCCTCCCATCTCCAATTTTTGGCAGTGGCAATCTTTAGGCCTGGAATGCACTTTTCTCCTTCCCTTTTTACTTCCACCTCAATCCCTTTCTTTTCTTTCAAAATATTATCAAACAACTCTTACATGAAAACTTTCCTCTTCCCCTCAACTGACCTCCCTTTCTCACTATCCCATATTTATTTTATCGATCTGTTTGTGCTTTGTTATTTTAAAAAAATATCCATCAGTTTTTCTGTTTCTGTATCTTTGTTGTATCTTGTGTCAAAATGTAAACCCATAGAATAGGAATTATTTCATTTATTGTATTTGTGACCCGAACATCTAGCACAATGCTAGACCAGTGTTTTAGGGTTATTGCAATAATTGGGATGAGGGGAGAGAAATGGCATTTACTATCAAGCACCTTGCAAATATCTCATTTCATTTTCACAAGGTTGCCATTAGTATCCTCTTTTACAGATGAGGAAACAAAAGCATAACTTAAATGACTTGCCCAGGAATCAGTCAGTTAAGTATCTGAGGATGAATTTGAATTCAGGGGTTTCTGACTCCCAGATCCAGAATCCATTTGGCCACCTAATAATAGCTCCAGTCTGACAATGCTCTTCTGAATGGCATCAGATGAGCTTCCTCTCCCACTTTCCTTTTCCCAGAGGAGGGTGTCATCAACCAATGGGATGGCAGGAAACTTACCGAGAACTCCAAACTCACCTGCAGCATCTCAGCCTTTAGCCAACTAAGACTTCTCCCAGTCTCCTTCTCATGTCCCCCTGAAAAACCTGTGCTTACGGGATACTGCTTTTTTGATTGTTTGCTATCAAACTGCTCTTTAGAATCCCAGATCAGAAAAAAACCAACCACTACAAAATAAGATCGAGGACATAAAAAGAGCTGAATGAGAAAATCCTTAACTTCTCCAATAATGCTGCCATTTCACCCCCAGACAACCCCTTCTCCCTCCAGCCCAAAACGGCAGCCCAGCTGTGAGGCAGGTGGCCAGGTTCAGTTTCAGCGAGAAGAAGCTGATAGAAGGATCGTTACTAAGAGCTTTCCTCCCCTGCCGCCCTCCACCCTGCCCTGTCCCTGGAGTCTCCCCTCAAACTTACCAGAAAGATGACACTGAGCAGCAGAAGCACCGTCTTGGAGGTGATCATCCCACAGTCCATGGCGGCCATGGGCCTTCGGGCCAACGTCAAGGTCGGTAACGTGGCTGTTTGCCGGGCACAGAGAGTGTGTCGGATTTCTAGGCTCCTACTCTTCTCAGTTTCTTGGCTGAGTTTGAGCCTCACTCAATCACATGATTTATGCATCATCCTACCCAGTCACATGTTTCCTAATGCACAGAATAAAACAAAACAATCACTGTCCAGGTCGGGACACTGCAGTTTCTCGTTTGTGTTTCCATTTTGGTCTAAAACAGAGCTCGGAATGAAGTCAAGAAACTCCCACGAGGAGTGTCACACTAAGTAATCTCAGCCTGTTCTAATGTCAGCCCTATCTAGGAAAAGAGTTAGTTTACCTTAAGCCGCACATGATTAAAAAAAACAACCCATTCACATATTTCCAAGAAAGTACAAACTAACAGAAATGTCAGCGATAAATTTCATGCTTTTAAAAAAAAAAATCCCCAAATTCTCCTTCACATATTTCCAAGAATGTAGCATACTGATAGTTCTAATAATTGTAAAGTCAGTGATTTACACAATAAATGTTTTTGTTTAGAAAGAAAATCCCCAAATTATTTTTCATAAATTTGCAAACATGTAACAAACTAATAAAATGATTGTAATAACAATAAAGTCAATGAAATACATAATAATATTTTTTATTTAGGGAAAAAACCCAAATTCTCTAACAGATTCAAATATTTTGGACAGCAATCTCGAATTATGAGGGTAATTAAACATGTGTATACCTCTTGATCCAGCAATACCATATTATTGAACCTCTTTCCCAAGGTGATCAGGATAAAAAGAAAAGAACCTATACATTCTTTTCCCACCCATTTTATTTAGTATATTCCCCACTTATATGTAAAAACAATCATTTGTTTTAACATTCATTTTAAAAACTTTTGAGTCCCATCCTCCCTCATTTTTCACCTTATTGAGAATGCAAGCAATTCAATATAGGTTATATACATGTGCAGTCATGCAAACACATTTCCATAATAGGCATTTTGTGAAAAAAAAAAAAAAAAACATAGACCACAAAACACACACACATACACCCCTCAAGAAAAGTCTGTATTGTGACAACCATCAGTTCTTTCCCTGGGTATAGATAGCATTTTTCATCATGTCCCTCAGAGATGTCTTGGACCATTGTATTGCTGAAAATAGCTAAGTCATTCTTCACAGCTGATCATCTTACAATATTGCTATTATTTTTTACACTTTGTACATCAGCTCATGGAAGCCTTTTTAGGTTCTTTTGAGAACATTTGGATCATCATTTCTTATAACCCAATAGTATCCCATCATAATCACATGCTATAATTTATTCAACCATTCCCCCAATTGATGGGCATCCGCTTAATTTTCAAATCTTTGCCCTTAGAAAAGAGCTACTATAAATATTTTTATACCTACAGGTCCTTTTCCTTTTGTTCTTTATCTGTTTTGGGATACAGACCTAGTAGTGAACTTATATGTTCCAAAATATTTAAAGCAACTCTTTGTGGTGGCAAAGAACTAGAAGTTGAGGAATGACAATTAATTGGGAAATAGCTGAACAAATTGTGATATATGATTGTGATGGAATACTATTTTGCTATAAGAAATGATCAGCAAGTCAATTTCAGAAAAACATGGCGAGACTTGAATGAAATAATGAAAAATAAAGTGAGTAGAATTTTTAAAATGTTGTAGAGAGCAGGTTTTCTTAAATTTCTTTCCACTTGTGACACTTTTTCACCCAAGAAATTTTTACATGACCCCAGGTATGTAGGTATATAAAATAGGCAGGGTTACAAATCAAACATTTACTGGAAAAAATAATAATTTCACAATCACCACATTTAGTTATGAGATCCCATATGGGTTGTGAAACAGTTTAAGAAGCTGGGATACAGAATAACAGCTATAGTATTTGAAGAATAATTGTGAACAGTCAAGTTATTTTGAGTACTACAGATACTCAAATCAACCATATTCACTCTATGAAGAAACAATTCCAATAGACTTGGAATGGAAAATGCCATCTGCATCCAGAGAAAGAACTATGGAGACTGAATGTGGATTGAAGCAGGGTATTTTTCACCTTTTATTTTTTCATTTCTCATGGTTTTTTTTTCCTTTTGGTCTGATTTTTATTGCATAGGCATAACAAATATAGAAATATGTTTAAAAGAATTGCACATATATAACCTATATTATTTTGCTTGCTCTTTTTGGGAAAGGAAAAGAGGAAGAAAAATTTGGAACACAAAGACTTGCAGAAAATATTGAAAGCTATCTTAGCATGTGTTTGGAAAAGCAAATACTATTGAAAATTAAAAAAAAAAATACTCTATGAAGGAAGACACTATTCATTTCCAGAGGAAAAAATTGATAAATAGCAGTATGCATAGTATGGGTTTATATATATTTTTATATCTGTGTCAAATGGTGATCTTCTCTAATGTGGAGGAAGGAGGGACAGTTCAGAAATTAAAATGTAACAAAAAATAAGCAAGGCACAGAGGACATAAGAATAGTACAGAAAATGCAGACACAAGTTGCCAAAGTAGATTGAGTATAGAGGCAGAAAGCATGGAAATTGGGATAAACTGATAAAGGGAGGTAGGTGAAGGTAAAAGAAGAAGTTGGGAAGGGAAGAAGTGCAGAGGACACCCTTATAACCTAGTTGGAAGCTCTCAGTAGTATGGACCCAATGGAGAAGGACACTTTCTCGGTAGAAGTTTGGGGTATCATTTTTATTGGATTTAGGGGGAGGACAGACTAACTCTTCTTATCTATACCACCTTGAGGGTCAGTTGATTAACAACCAAATCATCTTAAAGTTTGCAGTATAACTTTTAAATGAATATACCTATCTCAAAGTTAGCAACAATTGTTTTTCTGCTGGTCTTGTTGTAGATATATGGAGTTTATCTGAAATTTACATGTCATAAGACCAAAAAATACTAATAGCAAAATTTAGCTTCCTCTGATTTAGCATGTTATTACCAGGTTGTGATTTTTTTTGGGTTAACATATGATAGTTTGTAAATTACTTCCTTTGATCTTTGGGAATAGTCTGTACTTTAGGCCATTCTTTGCAGTTTTTTTTTTTTTTTTCTTTTCTTTTTTTTTTTTTAAATTTTATTTATTTATTTATTTATTTTTGAGGCTGGGGTTAAGTGACTTGCCCAGGGTCACACAGCTAGGAAATGAGTGTCTGAGACCAAATTTGAACTCGGGTCCTCCTGAATTCAAGGCTGGTGCTCTATCCACTGCGCCACCTAGCTGCCCCCCAGTTTTTTTTTTCTTACTATTGTTACTTTATACTGTCTATTTATAAACTTATTTTTACTAAAAGTGGGGTAGGGATGGACAAGGATTTTAACACAACCTCCTAGTGTTGTATGTTTAGCACAGTGCCTGGATCATAGTGAATGCTTCATCGATGCTTGTTTCCTTCCTCCTTTGTACTTTAACAAAGATAATACATATTCTCTAGACATCCAGCAATATGTTCCTAATAGCACTTTATAGTTTGTCACCCACAAATTTAATCTGAAATCCTTCTTAAATCTATTGAGATTTTTAGTTTGTACACCTCTTGGTTCTAGTAAGAACCTTTAATTGCATATTATTTGAAATTGTTCCCTAATATCTTCCCTAAAAGTCCTTCATTCAAGCTTTGAGTGTTACTTAATTTAGAGCTGGAAGAGACCTGAGATCTGGACCAATGCTTCCATTTTGCAAAGAAAAAAATTAAAGCTAAAAAATGTGGCTTGTTCAAGGTCACAAGGAGAGTAGAAATCTGAGCTCAAATTTTTCTGATTCAGAGTTAATATTCTTTCCAAACAATCCTGACCCTAGTTCTAGCATGCTAGGACTTAGTGACCAATATTAGCAAGCCAACTAATATTATAGTGTTATTTAAGATTTATATGAAACATTTTATACATATTATCTCATTTGTTTCTTCCAATGACACCAGGAAAGTAGGTACTATTATTATGATCCCCAATTATTTTACAGATGAGGAAACTGAGGCAAATTGAGGCAAAAAATTGCAAGTCACTTAACCTCAGTTGCCTCAGTTTCCTCATCTGTAAAATAAGTTGAAAAAGGAAATAACCATTCTTAATCGCCCCCCCCAGAACCCAAAACAACAAATGGGATTACAGAGAGTCAAAGAGTTAAACATGACTGAAATAACTGAACAACAATAACTTAGCAGCCTAATTTAATGCCTAAGTTAGGACTAAATTGGTTATTTACATTCATTGTCTTCATGATTTTATGAACTTCTTAAAAGATTTCAAAACTAATTACAAATAAATTTGGTTTCAAAGGGAAAAATAAAAAATTAACTTACCCAGATTCATATAAAGTTTGTAAACAACCTCAAAGAGAACCCCAAAAGTCTGGATCTCAGTTCTCTTCTCTAGTTATTCAAAAGTCACCCTTCTCTAGGATAAGATTGATGCTATTGGTGACCAGCTTTCAAAGAACCATACTATCCAGGAGTACCAGGAAAAAAGTGTAAAAGTTGTTCCCTATGGAAATTCACTTAATAGCTAATATTTATGATTTGGTATCTTTGACAGTTTTAAAGTAACATGTGGCCAAATCTTGGCCCCATATAAATATCAACTAAACTTAATAAGGGGCCACAATGTGAACATTCTTCCCTTAGTGTACCACAGAGACCAAGTGGGGAGGAAATATCTTTGCCATGGTATCTAATGTGAGTGAAGTAGATGATCTCACAATATATGTTTGTGACCTATAAAGTAGGATGCAGTTTCCATTGCTTTGAAATACTACTACTTTATTTCCCTCCCTTCTCCCACAAATCCCTTATTCATTTCCTTATGCTTTAATCTAAATAATAACTTGGAAATTGAGATATACCAATGATCTATCAAGGGTTCTCAAACTATGGCCCATGGGCCAGATGCGGCCAGCTGGGTTATGGCAAATGGGCTGAGGGGCGGAGACAGTGTGAGCTTTTGTTTTTTTCTATAGTCCGGTCCTCCAACAGTCTGAGGGACAGTGAACTGGCCCCCTATTTAAAAAGTTTGAGGACCACTGAGTGATTCTCCCTTTCAAATTACAGTAAGGAAATCAATCTTTCCTGTCCCTTCTCATTCTAACTATATGCATAGGCAAGGAGTTACACAATTATCTGCTTTTAGCCTTCTCTTTCCTAGGAGTACATAGTAGATACAAAGTACAGAGCAGATCTATTAATTTTAGGTCATTTACACTTAGCTGGACCACACCAAGAACTTTTATGAATAGTACCATTTGACCTTTTTTTATTGGGAGAGAAGAGTACTTTCCCTAGGACTATTGGAAACTCACAGAATATTATCCTGAGCTCCATCATGAGGCACAGGGAAACATCTTATGACTAAAATCTAAGAGTGGTTGCTTTTTATACAATTATTCTTTGCTCTGAAATGTAGTATCCTACACATACAAACTCATTCAATAAATATCAATTGAGTATTTGAAAAGTGAGGCAGCTGGAAAGATCTATATGAGCTAATGTGTTGAGTGATGTTGTGATGGACTTTACTTTTTTCAACAATGTAGTGATTCAAAGCAATTCCAATAGTCTTGGGATGGAAAATACCAATCACATCCAGAGAGAGAATTATGGAGACTGAATGTGGATCAAAACTTAGCATTTCACCTTTTTGTTTAGTCTGATTTTTCTTGTACAATATAAGAAATAGAGAAATATGTTTAAAAGAAGTGTACATATTTAACTTAATTTTTTCATTTTTAAACCTTTTTATTTTCAAAACATATGCACGGATAATTTTTCAACATTTACCCTTGCATAGCCTTGTGTTTCAGATTTTCCCCTCTTTCCCCTCTCCCCCTCCCCTAGATGGCAAGCAATCCAATAACATATTTCACTCTCATCACATTACTTGGTGTCTTGGGGATGAGGGAAGTAAGGAAGGGAGGGAGAAAAAATTAGAACACAAAGTCTTACAAAAATGAATATTGAAAACTATCTTTACATGTATTTAGAAAAATAAAATAATATTGGGGTAGGGGGAAGAAAAGAAAAGTAAGACATCTAGTGGAGAAATGGAGAGAGTTCTGTGTCTAAAATCAGGAAGATAAGTTCAAATCTAGCCTTAGACACTAACTGTGTGACCATGGGCAAGTAACAACTCAGTTTTCCCATCTGAAAATGTGCTGTAAAATAGCAAATAACTCCAGTATCTTTTTCCAAGAAAACACCAAATGGAATCATAAAAAGTTGAACATGACTGAAACAACTGAATAACAACAAATTTGAAAAGTCAAATTATTTCATTTATATCAATTTACTGTTTCCTTTCTTTGACCACATTCTTCTACTACTCCAACAGAATGGAAATCTATCCATTTGTCTTTATTAACTCCCAAAAAGTTTAAAACTTTTAAGATTTCTAAGTGCTCAACTTTCTAATCAGTCAGTTGGACTCAGGAGAAGATTCAATCCAATTCCAAAACTGGTGATTAACCAGAGTTGGACTAAATTGGGACAATTGGTCCTTTTCCCTGGAGCTTTCTCTCTGGAAGAGAAAACACATATCATGGAAGAATAGGCACTTCTTCCTAGAACTCTGAGCTTTATCAGCAGTGTAGGGTCAGCCAGACTTGACTTAGACTCAGCCCTGTGCACAAGGCAATTGCAAGAGATCCACAGAGGGATTTCAGAGCTAAACTGTCAGTTCTTGGCTAGCAGAACCAGCTGGGAATATAAATTCAATGCCCAGGACTCCCACATAGGTCTGTAATACACAGAAACTCAGAGCTTACCATGGACTTTACCACAGATCAGGTTGGCGATTCAGGGCCTGGAATAAGAATTTAGCCCTCAGAATCCCCTGAATGGAGGCTCACCAGAATAAAGGAATCTCTTGCCTAGGCAATCAAAGGAGTTTGAAATCATGGATTCAACTCTAAAAAAGCTTTCAAGTTTGGGGCTTGGGCAACCCCTGCCCCAGAAAAAAAAATGATTCAAAAAGGCATACAAAGTATTAAAGTATTAAAGAAAAAAATTAGAATTCCAAGAATAAATGATTTTAAATGGCATTTTAAATGAAATGAGATTACTAAAAGAAAAAAAAATTAGGAAAAAAAAGAGATATGGAAGCGAGTTGGGGAAAGAGACAAAAGATTGACACTTAGATATAAAAACTTATCCAAGTAAGAGATTCCCTGAAAAATAGAATGGACAAATAGAAGCCAATAATTCCATGAGACAAAAAAAGAAATATTAAAACAAAGTCAAAAAACATGATAGAAGATAGAAGAAAATGTAAAGTATCCCTCATCAAAACAATTGACCTAAAAACAGTTCAAAAGATAATTTAGGAATCAGACACTGGATGCTGTATTTCAAGAAATCATGAAAGGAAACTACCCAGGTCTCTGAGAACTAGAGGGCAAAATAAAAGTAGAAATAATTCAACCATTATTTCCTGAAATAAATCCCAAAATGCCTAAAAAAAAAACCTAAAAAAAGTCAAAATCTCAAGTTTACAGGTCAAAGAAAAAAAATACTGCAAATAGAGAGTTTTAAGTACCAAGAAACCAATCTGGGTTGTACAAGATTTAGCAAGTACCACTACAGAAGAGTGAGAACATGGAATACAATATATCAAAAGGCAAAAAGATATAGACTTACAACCAAAAATAATTTACCCAGCAAAAGTGGATATAATCCTTTGAGGGGGAAAATTAATTTTTATTTAGAGGATTTTCAAACATTCCTAATGAAATGAGTAGATCATGTTTAAAAGTTTGAAATATATAACCATAGAAGTAAAGAGAAATATAAAAAGGTACCTACAAATGAAAAATTGGAAAAAGACTTTATGATGATCAAGTATTTGGGAGCAGAGAGGAATGATACAAGAATCCCCAAACATCTATGATGTCAACCGATGCCATAAAAGAAGTCAAATAAGATGGAGGTTCTGGAAGTGAGTTTTGTTATGTCTTGATCTTAAATAAAGAAAGGAAAGGATGGGGGAAGAAAGTTACATTAGAAAAGAAAAGGAGAGGAACAGGGTAGGTAGATTACTATTATCTATTACTATTATCTATCTATTACTATTATGTAATAGGAAGTGACAAGTAGAAGTCTATACAAAAGAAGAAAGGATAGAGGGAATAGACTTTACTTGAACCTCGCTTTAAAATGATACAGAGTGAAGTGAGCAGAGCCAGGGCAACAATTTATACTACAAAAATAATGTTGCAAAACCAAGCAATTTTGAACAACTTAAAAACTGATCAACACAATTATTAATCATTATTCCGTAGGACCAATGATTTAAAATGTTAACCTCCTGACACAGATGTCAATTTAGTTAAATTCCTATAGAACACAGTACTAAATTCTAAGTCCCAATTTTAATTCAAAAGACAATGTGACTTTAGAAAAAGATGCAAATAAATAGATACATGTAGTTCAAGGAAAGCAAGATTATTCCCAGATTCCCTCTGAGAAAACTTCATGGAAGAGATAGCATTTGAGCTGAGTCTTTGAGTATAAGTAGCATTTCAACAAATGAAAATTGAAGAGTAAGGAATGTTTTTATACATACATATAAGCATATATGTACAACATACATATACATATATAACATATGTATATATGTGCGTATATATATATATATTCGAATGAATTTATTCAACCCAAATGGAAATGTTTCATATCAAAACATTGACAATAAGTGTAAAGTTGCCAGTGTTAATTTTCTCTTGCCACCTCAATCTGCCAAATACTCTCTTAGGGATGGGAACTGGGAGTAAGTTTAGTTGGCAAGGTTCAAATAAACTGTACTACATCAGCTCAGATTTCACAGATATAACCATCTCTTGCTTCTACACTGACATGTCACTTGTAGAAATTCCAGAGAAACCAAGTCATGAATTCTCAAAAACACCCTCTACCTCAATGAAGAAAACATAGATTTAAATGATTCAAAACAAATACTGTAGAATCAGCCACTGGACAATTCTGTACCTTTCTGACTCTTTCTCATTCTTATGACAAGAGGTGAGGAGCATTTATTTTGTAAAAATTTTGTATGTACTTATATAAATGTCTACATATTGTTTCTCCTATAGAATGAAAGCTCCTATGTTTTGTTTCACAGTGCTTGGCACAAAGCAAGTACTTGATAACTACTTGCTGATTAATTAATTGATAGATTATTTGATCCTCAGACTTTAGCACCTAGAATTGTAGAGGGATTTTTCCTGTGTATACAACAGTACCTCTCCACTCTCAATCCTACAGTTTTCTAATCTCCAGACAACTAAAAAGTCATGGTACAAATAATTGATGATAATAATAGTAACTTTAATACTAACTTAATCAGAAATGTGGTTTTGAATCCTGGTTCCTGTGAATTATTTAATAATTTTAAACATAGGAGAACGAGTGCTAGTTTATGCTAGTTTAACCATTGCCGGTCATTGTCTGATCCTGTTCAGTAATAGGGACCAAGGACTGTCAGTCATTAAATATTCATCTCCAAGGGTTTTGTGATCCACTCAATGCCAGGAAGGGCCTTGAGTAATAACAAGTTTTTCTCTAGTTCTTAATGAGCTGGCTACCTCTTTCCCCTTTTGTGACTCTTTCTGTGCATACAAAGGCTCCTCTTTTGGATTTATTTAATTAGATTTTTGGTTCATCCACTAGAAAAAAACTCAAACCCTTTCCCCATCCCTGCTATATTTCCGTGGGGTTTACTCTCAAAGACATGGTATATTTATATACAATTCTTCCATTATCATAGCAGGAAAAGAAGTAAAAGCATATGCATCAAAATCCTCCCCCAAGTAGGCTCCTAGCATTCTTTCTTAGAGCTAGCTATCATGATACCTCATGGTTAAAATTATAGGGAGTCTCAAAAAATAGTTTTGATATTCAGACTCCAACCTCCCCTTTTTGCTGCTGCTCTTGCTGCTACAAGTAGAATAAGGCTTTAGCTTTTCCCAGTAGTCCTTAGACTAGTTTGGGGCCTTACCATTCTGACCAACTCTTGCAGGTGTCTTTCTGTGTTTCCTCAGCTCCAGGAGGGCTAGATGCTATAGGTCTTGGCTCTTGTTGCAGTTGTTTATACACTCAGTCCAGTCTCTGTTTCATTCTGGCCATTCCTTCCACTTCTAGATAGTACATTACCTTGATTTTTTTAAAAAGGAATACCAGGGCTATTAAAATATTGGCACCATAAAACAGCCATAGAAAATAAATAAATAAATAAAAAATATATAAAATAACTCTTATAGAAAGCTATCTTATTTGGGCAGTTCTTTTTCAGCGAAAATCCTAATTTGCTAGCTTTACTCTCAACAAAATTTCTTTCAAGTCCATCCCAGACTTACCCTTTGACTCTTCATCTGGCTTTAAGGTTTTATGGTGGGACCAATTCACAGTCATAGCAAAACCAGCAGCATAAAGAAATCTAAATTAATTTTTCTGTTACTGGTGTAGGTACTCACATTCCCCAGTCCCCTAAGCCCATAACTAGGTGTTATTTTCCAGGCTTTGTTGTCAAGGCCTATCTATTCTACCTTTGTAGAAACTCTATAAGTACCCCATCTTTCCTCTGACATCATCACAGCAGTCCTAGACTATTTCTCATTAGTCTCTCTGTCTTAAATCTCTTCCTATTCCAGCCCATCCTCCACTCAGCTGTCAGATCCTAATGTCACCTCCCTTTAAAAAAAATTTCAGTGGCTCCTTATTACCTTCAGAATTAAACATATAATCATATATATATATATAATTTTCTAAAGTCCTTCAAACTTGGCTCCTTTCTACCTTTCCAGTATTCTTAGACCTTATTCTTCTTCATGTACTCTGTAGTCCAGTGACACTGAGACCTCCTTTCAAACTGTTCCTCACACAAGACACTCCAACTGTGTTCATTTTCACTGAAATTTTCTCCCTCCTCATTTCTGCCTCCTTAGCTTTCATGGCTTCCTTTAACTCTTAGCTAAAATCCTATCTTTTGCAAGAAGACTTTCCCAAATGTCTTAATGTTTGTGCCTTAGTGGCTTCCTTCTGAGATTATCTCCAAAAGTGTGTACATACATGCATGCACTATACACATATGGGCACATGTGTTAAGTGCAATACATGCATGTAAAATATATATAGACAGGTATGTATCCAACAATAAACATATTATATGTAATGTGTGTATTACATACTATATGTGCATACAATTTATTTATATAATCACACATATATACATATATGCATATCCCTCTTAGGTCATATATGTGTATACACAACATAATCCAATAATAAACATGTATCATATGTAATATATATATATATACTACAAACTATATATAAGATAGTTGCATAATATATTCAAAATATAGATTTATATGCAATAAAATATACAACATATACGTATACATACATTCAATAATAAACATATATTATATACAACATGTATGCATTACATACTATGTGTTTTACAATCTATTTACATAGTATGCACACTCATGTGTGCATACATCTTACATGCAATGTACACACTCAATAATAAGCATGTATTGTATGTAGCTTGTATTATATAATATATAAAATTTATTTATATCATATATACACATAGACATACACATGTAAATATAGATGTATATGTATATATTATGTGCTACATATTGTAATGTGTACTTGTAAATATGTATATATTCAACAACTATGTATCATATGTAATATGTATATACTACATATTAGACAGATAGATCATCTATTTTTTGCATATGATTGTTTTGCCTTTCTTTGTATCCTTAGCACTTAAAATAATGTTAGGGGCCATGTAAGTGATTAATAAATGCTTATTGATTTGACTCATCAGGGACTAAGAATGATTTTTAGTAGATTTTCTCCTATTTGGTGTTTTCCTTTCCCTGCCTCCTCTCCCCTCATCTCCAAGCTATGTCCTAAATGCCTGATATCTTCTAAGTTGAACTGGGTCTCATCTGTCAGAATCCTAAGGTTTAATATTCTTATTCATAAATCACTATTTGAGAAATAATTTTCCCAACATGTTTTTCTGATTATTAAGAGTGTAATAAGCCTTACTTAGATCATGTAGTTAGTAATATATATATATATATATGTATATATATATATATATATATATCTCAGACAAAAGAGTAATTATTGAAATTCATCCAATTCTTTGATAAAATTTTGAGTTTCTATAGGGTCCAAAGCTATTTGATTCAACTTAAAGAGGATTTTTTTTAAAGGACCACCTATGTAGGGCAGCTAGGTGGTGCAGTGGATAGAGCACCAGCCTTGAATTCAGGAGGACCAGAGTTCAAATGTGGTCTCAGACACTTAACACTTCCTAGCTGTGTGACCCTGGGCAAGTCACTTAACCCCAGCCTCAAAAAAAAAAAAAAAAAAAAAAAAAAAAAAAGGACCATCTATGTTATAGATAAGGGAAGTCAGATGGTGCAGTGAATAGAGCACCAGGCTTGATGTCAGGGAAGATCTGGGTTCAAATGTGGCCTTTGACACTAGCTGTGTGACCCTGTGCAGGTCACTTAATCTCTATCTGCCTCAACTCCTCATCTGTAAAATAGAGACATACTGGAGAAGGAAATGGCAAACTACTCTAGTATTTTTGCCAAGAAAACTCCATAGAAGAATGCCTGCCATCTAGGGGAGGGGGTGGAGGGAAGGAGGGGAAAAATTCAGAACAAAAGGGAGTACAAGGGATAATGTTGTTAAAAAAAAAAATTACCTATGCATATGTACTGTCAAAAATGTTATAAAATTAATTTTAAAAAATAAAATAAAATTGAGATAATTAAAAAAGAAAGAAAGAAAACCCCATAGACAAAGTCCATGATGTCTGATAGAGTTAGACATAACTAAAAACTTAATAATAACATGCTTTAGACACGGGGGATACAAAGACAAAAAGGAAAACAATCCTTGTCTTCATATAGCTTATGTTGTAATGGGGGGAAATAGCAGGTATTCAGACAAGAAAATAAAAAATATATATACAAAGTTAACATAGAAGGTGATTTCTGGGAGTGTTTTTGAGCACTAGAAATTACAAGGCTCAAGAAGGGCCTTCTACAGGAGATGGCATTCAAGCTGAACCTGGAACAGACTTTGGTATCCCCAGGGGCACAGGGGAGGAGGAGAGAATGACAGCAAATTACTTTACTTATAATTGTTTTTAAAAAATGTTTTTTTGACATTCATTTTTTATACTTTTTGAGAACAATTCTTTTCCCACCCTTCTTTCTCTCCTCCTTGAGAAGGAAAGCACTTTGAAATAAATTATACATGGGCAGTCATATAAAACATAGTTCCAAATTAGTCATGTTCCAAAAGGGAACATAGACACACACACACACACACACACACACACACACACACACACACACACACACACCAAACAAGAAAAATAAAGTAGAAGATCTACTTATAATTTATTAGGAGTTTTTATGAGTTACATAAAATGGACTAAGTCTAGGGCACATAAACACTCAAGTGAATCAATGAAAACATGTTTGCTTTAGAGTTTGGAATAACTGTTACTAAGTACTCAATACCAATTTTCAGTTTTTAAATAGGGTTTTTCATTCTCCTTGTTGGATCTTACACATTTTCTTTTCTAAAAAATTTTTATTAAAGCTTTTTATTTTCAAAACATATGCATGGATAATTTTTTTAAACATTAGTCCTTGCAAAACCTTGTATTCCAGTTTTTCCACTTCCTCATCCCCTCCCTTAAATGGGAAGTAATCTAATATATGTTAAATATGTTAAAATATATGTTGAATCCAATATATAAATACATATTTATACAATTATCTTGCTGCACAAGAAAAATCATATCTAAAAGAAAAAAAGAGAAAGAAAACAAAATGCAAGCAAACAACAAAAAGAGTGAAAATGCTATGTTGTGATCCACACTCACTTCATATACTTCTCTAAGAGTAGTTGGCTCTCTTCATCACAAGATCATTGGAACTGTTCTGAATCATCTCATTGTTGAAGAGAGTCATGTCTATCAGAATTGATCTGATGGTGATCTCCTGGTTCTACTCATTTCACTCAGCATCAGTTCATGTAAGTATCTCCAGATCTCTCTGAAATCAGCCTGCTCATCATTTCTTACACAACAATAATATTCCATAGCATTCATATACCATAACTTATTCAGCCATTCTCCAATTGATGGGTAACCACTCAGTTTCCAGTTTCTTGCTACTAGAAAAAGGGCTGCCACAAGCATTTTGGGTCTTGTACATTTTCTCTCAGCTCTGAACTGAATAGAAGCTGCCTTTGAGACCCCCAGTGAGGGGAAGTATAATCCTGAGATGTGGCTGCTGACACACCAAAGGGGAGCACTAAGTGTTCTACTCACATGTTATCAACATCAATATTAGTGCCATCTTCTCCTCTCTCTAGGACTCATTTCTTATGGCTATGAACTTCCATTACCTTCCTGAGCCTAGCGATCCTGAATCCTCAGATATCAACAAATAAACCACTATTCTCCCTAGCTTCTACATTCTATCATCCCCATCTGCCTCAACCTTGTCTCTTCAATGGCCCATTCCAATTTCCATTTCAGTTAGGGGACCTCTGTCCTCCTTCTCATCAACTCCCAATCCCAGTGTCATCCTAGTCTCAGACTCACTTCACAGAACCAATCTGTTGCCAAGTTTTGTTGTTTCCACTTCCCAACATCTCTCTTATTTTTCTCATCTTCTCATTCTAGTCTAGGGAAGGAAGTCCTCGTCTTGATCTTAACCTTCTCCAGAATGAGCATGCCTTTAATTTTGCCATTACTCCTAACTAACAATTCTTGATCAAGGATTTTAACATTCTTTTTTCTTTTTTTTCCTCCTGTTTTTTTTGGGGGAGAGATTAATCTAGGTTCAGAATTTGCATCCAAAAAGTATAGTCTTAAAGAGAGTGGGTACAAGTTATTACTGCTCAGTGTCTTGGTTTTAACAAGATATAAGAAAAAGAGGAAACTTATAGCTTAAAAGTAATGCACAATTAACAAACACGATGATCACCAAGACAATATAAGAAACAGATAATATACATATAACATACATCATCACCACTACGAGGAAACTTGAACATCTGAATAGCAACAGCTGGAAGAACCGGGTCGTCACAACTATCCAGAGTCTCAAGTGGGAAGCACTGTTGGCAACCTCCTGAGTTTTCAAAGTCTCTTTCCACTAAGGAGTTTTTAATAGGCTGAGAATAAAGAAGGCACTACACTTAATAGTGTCAGCTGATACATGACCCTTGAGATAGAGCATCCCCTCTCAGATATAGGGATGTTCTAGTGCAGGAGATTCATCAAAGAGAGTATTTCCTTTATTCCTTCAGGAGGATTGTGTTTACTCCAGGATTGGCCAGGTTTCTGGAGTTGATATAGGCCTTCCATAAAGGATATTCATTAATAAAGTTAGGATGGCCAATTGTCCTTATGCTTCCTGAGATTTATCAGATAGCTAGGAATGCATTTCAAAGTTCTCAGCAAATAAATTTACACAAAGGCACTGGGATTCCTCACTAGGATTCTCTACAGAGACAATAAGGGTTAAGTGACTTGCTCAGGTTTACACAGCTGGAGTCTGAGGCCAAATTTGAATTCAGGTCCTCCTAACTCCTGGTAGTATATCCACTGCTCCACCTAACTGAACCCATTCTTTCATCTTTATTATAATCTCTTACCATTCCATTTTTCCCAATGCTTTATTCATCCTAAATCTGTTCTGTGTTTTTAACAGGAGCTAATGGAAGGATGAAAAGCAATTAATAGCGGATGAGTGGAATTCCTTTTTCTCCTTCAAAAGGTGATCGATCTTAGCTTCAAGCCCCAAGGTAGCTTTCTACATCTTATGTATTTACTCATGTTTCTTTGGGCAGCTAAGCAGCATAGTGGACCTGGAGTCAGGAAAATCTAATTTGACCTTAGGTACTTACTAGCAAGGTGAACTTTAAATAACTTAACCCTGTTTGCCTCAGTTTCCTCATCTGTAAAATGAACTGAAGAAGGAAATGGAAAATCATTTAAGTATCTTTACCAAGAAAATCTCCAATGGAGTCATGAAGAGTCAGACATGACTGAACAACTATGCAAGTTGTACTTCATTCCCTGGACTTCACTACTCTGCTCCTATAAAGGTATTTCTCTTTCTCCCTTATTTCTTCTTCTCCCTCTCTCCCTCTCTCCCTCTCTCCCTCACTCCCTTCCTCCCTCTCTCTCTCTCTCTCTCTCTCTCTCTCTCTCTCTCTCTCTCTCTCTCTCTCTCTCTCTTTCTCTCTCTCTCTCTCTCTCTCTAGTGTCTCTCTCTAGTCTCTCTGTTTCTGTCTGTCTCTGTCTCTGTCTCTTTCCTTTTATATGTCATCTTTCCTTATTAGATATAAAGTCCTTGAGGGCAGCCATCCTCAAGGATAATGACAAGGCTTGATAAGGATGGTAAATGAATATTTATACATTTTTTTCCTGTATCTCTCAGATGTGTGTAACCAAGACTTCATTTGCCTCATCTATCTCTGTTAAATAAGAATTCTCTCTACAATATATCCTACTGATAGTCATCCAACCTCTGTTTAAAGCTATGTAATGTGAGAAAATGCATTACAAACTAGGATATTTTTCCTTACATACAAGAAGAGCCAGTGGTGCAGTAGATAGGATATTCTGGGCTTGGAGTAAAGAAAACCTGAGTTGAAATCCAACTTTAGGCATTGATGATAGAGAAAAGTGCTGACTACAGTTTCTGGAAAGGCACCTGCTCTTGAGCCCAATGAAAAGCAACATGTAAAGAGAAGAAAGGTAATTTTCTCTGCCTTGCCTAGGAAGTGAAAGTCCCTGAGAGGCCAGCCAAGCAATCAGAATCAGAGATCCTTTTTGCACCTTCTGAGCTAAAATCTATAACCCTTTCTAAAAGAATACAGCATTACACCAACCTAGCAGAGAAACAGCCCAGACAGAGCAATGTTCTCACCTGACTGCTGAGCAGCCAGCCAACCCCAAAGTTAGAACCATCCAGCCCAGCAGCAGAACAGTGCAGCAGAACAGAACCCAGCAGCAGAACAGTGCAGTCCACTCACAAAAAGCAGACTTCAAGCCCAGTGCTCTATCCATTGTACCACCCTGCTACTCTATAATATCCCTTACAAGTGATTATCTAGCTTTTGCTTAAAAATATCAGTAAGGGTAGAGGTATTCACAATGTTCTGGAGCATCCCACTTCACTTTTCCATACCTGTAATTATTAAGCCCAAATATAATATGGGCTGGAAAATTTCCTACTGTTACTCTCATTTGAGACCAAAAATCTAATTTCTTTTTAAATTGATATCCTTTCAATACTTGAAGATGTTATGTTTCCTGCCATACCCCTCAATCTCAAGGTTTTAGGGTAAATAACCTAATTTACTTCAACCAATCCTCAAATCATAGAATTATAGATTTATTATTTTTAGTGCTCTAAGGGATTTTAAAGTTCCAAACTCCTAGTTTTAAATATAAGGAAACTGACACATAGGCAAGTGAAGTGACTGCCTCTATTCATATAGCTAATATCAACTCCAAGTCCAGAACATTATGCCATTTCTTTTTTTCCCCCCACTTCTCAAATGGTATGATCTCAGTCAGTCTTACATGATGTTTCCTTTTCTTGATTTTGTTTCATTTTATCAATATCCATTCTAAAATGTTCCTCACAGAGTTGATCACAATGTATCAAATGTAGCAGAGTACAGCAGCACTATCACTGCTCTAGGCTTGGGCTCTATGCCTCTCTTAAGATCACATTAACTTTTATAATTGTTGCCATATCATCATCCTGGGAAGTGACCTTTGAGGGAATGCATCATGTTCACAGCTACTGAAGACCCAGAAAATAATGTCTTTGTCACTGATACCTGGCACTGTCAAATAGAGAAGCTGATGTGATTTTATCAGTAGAAATGACAATTAAAAAAGACTTTTCCATCTATTTTGCTGCTACATTCTAAGGACTATCTCATCTCACTTATAGTTGAAACCTTCCATATATGCTCTCTCCCCCAATGGAATCTGAACTTGTTGAAAGCAGGGACATTTCCATCAGTATTTAGCACAGTGCTTTGCATAATGTAAATCCTCATGAATAATTTTTATCATTCCTTCATTCATTCAAGCCATTTAAATCATGCTAATTCATATTCAACTTGCATTCCAGGAATGCCATTTAACCATAGGTCATCTATTTCATAATTATGAAATTGATTTTTTTTGGAACCTTTAGTAAGAATGATGATGTTGTGTGGGCTGGGTCTTTGATGAGGACTAACTCCCCTTCACTTGCAGTCTGCTGGAGTGTGTGTGTATATATATATATATATATATATATATTTGTGTATATATTGTATATTCAAATATATATTTGATATTTATATTATATATTCAAATATACATATGGTATTTATATTATATATTCAAATGTATATATTGATTTTGTATGTATATGTATATTCAAATATATATATATATGAATATACATATACATACAAAATCAATACAAGGTACTTTGGAGAAGAGTGGACATTAGCTGCTGGAGAGGATAAGGAAAAAAGTTTGTTTAGAAGATGGTGCTTGAAGAGCCCAGGCTTAAAGGAAACAAGAGATTCTAAGTGAGGAAAGGAGAGGAAATTTAGAACAGCCTCTCTCTCAGCATAAAAATAGATAATCAGTTAGGGAGAAATAAAAGGATCGACTTGCTGTGTATAGTGGGGCCCAGATGAGATTAGATAATATAAATTTACAGAGTTTAGTTATTGGTGGAGTGGAATCTCCTTAAGATCTAGGATATTTTCTTTTTTGCCTTTCTTTTTTTGCTTTTCTATCCTTGATCCTTATTGATCAAGTAAATAGAATCCACATCCTCTGATCTCAGATCCTGGCACTACCATAATGGGAAAAAAAATTTGTTCCAAAGTCAGAAAATTCTAATCCTGTCTCTGTCCCTTATTACCTTTGTGATCTTGGGCAAGTCATTTAATCTATCTCTCTGATTTTCATTTATATTATTGTATATAAGTATATATATTATGTATTATTATATTTATATAATATTATAATTATATTTTAGATAATATTATATTATTATATAATTATTATATTTATACAATATATGCAATATATGTTATGATATATTATATAAATAATAAAAATTAGGAGGTTGGACTTGATTACCTTTAAGATCCTTTGTGGCTCTCCTTGATCCTATGAGTATGTACCATATTGCTTTCAGTATTAATAATAATATTAATAGCTAACATTTATATAGTTTGCAAAGCACTATATATATATATATATATATATATTGTTATATGTATATAAACACTTTTAATCTTCACAATAACCTTATAAGGAATTAACCCATTTTAAAGATGAGGAAACTGAGATTCAGATTCAGGTTAAATGACTTATCAAGAGTCACAAAACTAGTAAGATTCAAAACTCAGTTCTTCCTGATTCTAAACCCAGAGCTCTATTTATTGCTACCTAGTTGCCTATGTTTAGTTCCATTATGAAATAGTGAATTTTCGCATCTATTGGGGTCCTGCCTCAGACTCAGCATTATAGAAACAATTTTTTTTCTTCCCCTCCACTGTTCATTCTTATTACATCTCTAGACACAAGGAAGCAATTTAGATATTTTTCTTCAAGCCCCATAAAAGGGAATTTGACATGGATTGTGAGTTTTCGCTGAGGGTGCCACTTTTGGAAACGGCCACTAGATGACAGGGTGGTATCATTTTCCTGGGGAATGCTCTCAAAAACCAAATTGCAGAGCTCCTCCAGGTGTACTCTTTGAGTCAAAGAGTTCTGATGTTTATAAACCAAACGCTTTTTATTTCATTTTGCTTTTGAAAATTGACAAACCTACTTCCCTCATACTAATTGAGATTAAAGTATTCTATCCTTCCTTCCTTCAACAAAAAAGATAAGAGAGTGGACTCCCCAAAATGAGGAATTATGAATACTCTGGCTGTGGTCAAACAGTTTCAAATTTGCAGTATTTGAAATTATAATTATGTAAATGTTAATAATTGGTTCTAGTATAATGGAAATATGCTATGAGAATTTTAATAATGTGACCACAAAATTTATACTGTAAGTCTTTAAATGCCAGGCCTGTGACCTAATAACTAATTGATTAATTAAATAAGTAACTTCCCTTCTTTTTACCTCAATTTTCTAAATTGTTAAATGGGGTGGGTGTTTTCATGTGTTCTAGATCACCTTCCAGTTTCTTCTAGCTCTAAATCTATAGTTCTATGACCTCAAGGACTGGTAGGTGACCCAGTGTATGTAGTATCAGACCTGGAGTCAGGAAGACTGATCTTCCTGAGTTTAGACACTTACTAGAGTGTGACTCTGGGCAAGTCACTTAACCCTGTTTGTCTCGGTTTCCTCATCTGTAAAATGAGCTGGAGAAGGAAATGGCAACCCCTCCAATATCTCTGCTAAGAAAACCCCAAATAGGGTCACAAAGAATTGGACATAACTGAAATAATGGAACAATAATGACCCACAGAGTGTCAGGGACACTCTCAAATGAATAACTTTCCTTTAAAAAAAAAAAGTTTTTTTTTTTTTTTCCAAAATACAAGCAAAGATAGTTTTCAACATTTGCCCTTGCAAAAACTTTGTGTTCCAAATTTTTTCCCTTCTTCTCACCCTCCTCTCTCCTCTAGACAGCAAATAAGCCAATATAGATTAAACATGTGCAATTCTTCTAAACATATTTCTACCTTTATAATGTTGCACAAGAAAAATCAGAACAAAAAGAGGAAAAATGAGAAACAAAAAAAAAACAAGTAATCAACAAAAGGTGAAAATACTATGTTATGATCTACATTCAGTCCTGTCATCCTCTCTCTCTATGCAGATGGCTCTCTCCAACACAAATCTATTGAAATTGACCTGAATCACCTCAGTATTGAAAAGAGCCAAGTTCATCAGTTATTTTATGAATATTTGCTAGAACTATTGCTAAAGGACTGTAAATGAACAAAGCTGAATAAAGTAAACCATCTTTCTTTGCTATGGGCAACAAGAAGAGAGAAAATATTCAAACAACTTCTAAGTATGTAGTGGACAACCACTGCTTATCTCAGCAGGCTGCAGAGAGAGGTGAGACTTAGATAATAAACAGATCTTTGATCACTGAGCTTGTTGTTTACTGAGTATAATTAGGCCAAAAGATACTTCAAAGGTTCTCCTCCAATAAGTTGTTTCCCATGTTCAAATATTTGAATGGCTCAATGATCTCATCTATTTGGATGTTTCCTCCAAGGAAACTTGCAACTAATTGTAATTAATCATTGCCTGCCAATCGGAAGGTCTCCTAGCCCAGTGTTTCCATTAAATGCCCCCAGGGGATCTACCAAACTTCCTGGAGATCGCCCTAACTTTCTTCCTTTCTCTCTTTCTTTCTCTCTCTTTCTTTTTCTTTCTTAGTCTCTCTTTCTTCCTCTCTTTCTCTCTCTCTCTTTCTTTCTTTGTTTCTTTGTTTCTTTCTTTCTTTCTTTCTTTCTTTCTTTCTTTCTTTTTCTTCCTTCCTTCCTTCCTTCCTTCCTTCCTTCCTTCCTTCCTTCCTTCCTTCCTTCCTTCCTTCCTTCCTTCCTTCCTTCCTTCCTTCCTTCCTTCCTTCCTTCCTTCCTTCCTACCTTCCTTTCTTCCTTCCTTTTTCTTTCTCTTTCTTTCTCTTTCTTTCTTTCTTTCTTTCTTTCTTTCTTTCTTTCTTTCTTTCTTTCTTTCTTTCTTTCATTCTTTCTTTCTTTCTTTCTTTCTCTCTTTCTTTCTTTCTCTCTTTCTCTCTTTCTCTCTTTCTCTCTTTCTTTCTTTCTTTCTCTCTTTCTTTCTCTCTTTCTTTCATAAAAGTTTAAATTGTTTACTATTTAGTGTTCTAAACTAAGTTTAGTTGTTACAAACATCAAGTTTTTCTTTGTGATTACCCAGCAAACCTGTGTGGTGTGTGTATAGACATATACGTTTGTCATATATATGAATAAGTATATATATTTACATATATGTGCATGTATATAGATATTTAGCTATATGTAAATGTATGTATGCAATTTCCTACAAAATGTACATATACAACATGTATTTTGGGGGGAAATTGCATGCAACTCACAAGTGCTTCCCATCAATGACATATTACGAATAGCAGCATAAACTGCTGAAAGCTCCAGAAAGGCAAATTTAGGGCCCGTGCCCACCGCCGTGGGTCCCGAATCTAAAGCACAATGTACTGAGAACCTGCGTCTGACATCAGGACCTAGTCAGTCTCAGCCGGTCCAGACCGCCACTTTCAAGTCAGCGCGTTCTGATGCCATGGTACCAGGGACCACTTCCGGCTATTCCCGCTGGACTAGTTCCTCTCTTGTCTCCTCCCCCCCACCAATCCTTTCGCTTTGGGCTCACCATAGCAACCGCCCTTAGCGTTCCGGAAGTGGGCTCGGGGCTCCCTTTCGAGGGCTGAATTGAGAAACTGCGAAGGTAGTGCAGCGAGCAACTATGGAGCGGGTTTTGCCGCGCGAGGTGAAGGGCGCTACGCCGTTTGTAGTGGCACTGGTGAGTGTGGGTGTGGGATCCTAGAACCGTCCCATGATAGCTCCATTTTACCGATTGGGGGGGGGGGGGAGGGAACTGTCCCACAATGAGCAAGTGGTAGTGTCCGGAATAGAATCCAGGGGTTTCCTAATCCCTAGCGCCGGGCGGCTTCCACGGCCACCTGTCACCTAAAGTGTGAGGGAGCTGTAAACTATGTACAGTGCTGGATGTGGAAACAGCAAGACCAGAATTCTCCCTCAGACTCTCACCCTCAGTTTCTCCATCTGTAAAATGGGAATAATAGCATCTACTTCACAGGGTAGTAATGGAAATAAAACAAGATGTCTTTTTTTTTTTTTTTTTTTAAATCTTTGTCAATCTGATGGATGGCAGATGGAAACTGAAAGTTTTAATTGCCGGTTCTTTTTTTTTTTCTTTTCTTTTAGTGTTTTTTGAAGTATTCCCTCCAATGATTACCAATACTTTGCATTTCTTTTGAGATTTTTTTGCTTTCAGTTTTATTTATCCCATCTTTGATTTTCAGAATTCTTATTTTTTCTAATAGTTTTTATTTTCAGTAAACATCATATGTAATGGTGACAAACTAGAACCTTTCCCTGTAAGATCAGGAGTGAAACAAGGTTGCCCACTATCACCATTACTATTCAATATAGTACTAGAAACTCTAGCCTTGGCAATAAGAGCCGAGAAAGAGATTCAAGGAATTAGAGTAGGAAATGAGGAAATCAAACTATCACTTTTTGCAGATGACATGATGGTATACTTAGAGAACCCCAAAGACTCTGCTAAAAAGCTATTAGAAATAATAGTTTTTATTTACCAGATATATACATGGGTAATTTTACAGTATTGACAATTTCCAAACTTTTTGTTCTAATTTTTCCCCTCCTTCTCCCCCCCTCCCATGGCAGGTTGACTAATACATGTTAAATATGTTAAAGTATAAATTAAATACAATATATGTATACATGTCCATACAGTTGTTTTGCTGTACAAAAAGAATCAGACTTTGAAATAGTGTACAATTAGCCTGTGAAGGAAATAAAAAATGCAGGAGGACAAAAAGAGAGGAACTGGGAATTCTATGTAATGTTTCATAGTCATCTCCCAGAGTTCTTTCTCTGGGTGTAGCTGGTTCAGTTCATCACTGCTCTATTGGAACTGATTTAGTTCATCTCATTGTTGGAGAGGGCCACATCCATCAGAATTGATCATCATATAGTGTTGTTGTTGAAGTATATAATGATCTCCTGGTTCTGCTCATTTCACTCAGCATCAGTTCATGTAAGTCTCTCCAGACCTTTCTGTATTCGTCCTGCTGGTCATTTCTTACAGAACAATAATATTCCATAATACAGAATTTTTTATCTTTGTTATTGCTTGGAGTTTAAAAAATTTATTCCTAATTTTTTTAAAATTACAGTCTTAATTCATTGATCTATTTTTTTTTTCATCAAGAATAATTCTAGGAAAACTACTTGGAGGAAGTAGACCAGCAACTTGGAAAGACATTTCTTTTGTTAAGGAACAGTGTTTAATAACCGGAGTTAGAAAAAAATCAGATGATCAGGTTCCTGTGTGGTCAACATGTTATAGTAGAAAGACAAAAGGATTTGGGTTAAAAATCCTGCCTTTGTTGCTTATTACTTGTTTTAAGTCACTTAAGCTCTTGGGTCCCATTTTTAAAATCTTTTCAGTGAAAGGATTGGACAATATAGCCTCTGAGGTCCCTAACCACTCCAGATTTAGATCCTATAATCCTCCATGTGGGTCAGAAACCCATCAACTGTGATTAATTTGTCAATCCCACCATGTAGTTCGTGACTTACATTCCTCCAGTATCTATCCTGAACATATTTATCAATCATTGTAGAATTGTATGTATGTAAATTTACATACATAATTGGAAAAATAATATATAATTAAAATAAAATAAAAAAGAAATCTAGATGTTTGTATCATCTATATAACACAAATTCTAGTTTTGAATATTGTATTATAAGAACATAAATTTTAATGATTAATAAGTGATAATAAAGAAAATATTCAGATAATAAAAGATTTGTTATATCTCCAGCACTGTCAAACCAATCAGTTAGTCAACAAGTATTTATTAAGTTCCCACTATGTGCCAGGTACTGTTAGATTCTGGGGATACATATATAAGGTATAAGACAATTTCTACTTATAATGAGTTTATATTCCAATAGGGCAGACAACACATACGTATAAAAATATATATATAGCATGGGTATAAACTTGGAGCAGCTAGGTGGCACAGTGGCTCCAGGCCTGGAGTCAAGAATACCTGAATTCAAATTCAGCTTCAGACACTAACTGGCTGTTTGGGCAACTCACTTCACCCTGCTTGCCTCAGTTTCCTCCTCTGTAAAAATGAGCTGGAGAAGGAATGGCAAATCACTCCAGTATCTTTGCCAAGATAAAATCCCTCAAAGCCCTCTCATTCTTCTCCATGTCTTCCATAAATCTTCACAGAAGATCAACTTTATGTATTGGAGATCTTCCATTGGTTATCTCCTGCTTCTGCTACACAATTTTTCCTGTCATATATCCACAAGCTTTTATATAATTTCTAATTAGGTGGTCTTATAGGACTCTTCTTAAAGTAGAATACTTACTGAGAACCACTGTGCAGAAGCAGAAAGAGAAGAATAATGAGACTAGACAAAATATGCACAGAAGAAATCTTGGCTGAAGTTGAAAGAATTATAAAACATTGAAGGATTTCTTCCCTTCTTGTTGAATTGTTTCAGTCCTGTCAGAAGCTCAATGACCCTTTTTGGGATTTTCTGGGCAAAGATACTGAAATGACTTGCTGCCCCGATTAGTAATATATAAAACTGCTGAAATTGACAGTGGCTTTGAATCCAGATCTTCCTAACTCCAGGCCCAGTACTCTGTCCCCTGCAACACCTCATCAAGTTAACTTACTTGCATAAATATCCTTATATTAATTCTCTAGATGTCTGAAAAAGGAGATGTTACTTAGGGAAAAAAACATATTATTAACAAAAAAGGTCACAATTAGAAAGTTAATAACTAATGACCTATTTGCCTACTTTCCCATTCATATTTTTATGAGAATAATCTATACACAAGAGAGAGGTTTGATGCTTCTTATTCACATAAAAGCAAGGAGTTTTATTACCTCTTAATGACAATATTCTTTAAAGTCACCCATCTCTATATTCACTACACAACTTTCTCATCTTAATTTAGTTTCCCTACTAGGCTTTTTGATGCTACCTCATAAGATTGTTGTTAAAAATATTTTATATAATTCTGTGTGATCCAGGGAGTCTGTGACAATTTTTTAATGAAATCCCATAAAAATGTGACTCTGATCATATTGATCTTCAAAATGTGATTTTAGTTAAATGGGTCTTCCAGAATGGGATTATGTTATTATCCATTACTTGTAATTCATTAGTAGGAATAACTAGCCTAAAAAATACTACTCCAGACCTCTGAGCAGCCATACCATGTTATACAGGAAGCATCAGAAGACTGAGTTCAAATTCCAATTCTGCCCATTTAATATTTATATGATTTTGAACAAGTCATAAAGACCTTCCTGGATTTCAGTTTCTTTATCTGTAAAATGAAAAGTTGAACTTGAGGGCTTCCTACCCTAAAAACCAGAATACTGTGCTGTTTTATTTAATCCCACAAATAATTACTGGTAAATATATCTGAGTGCCTTTCTGAAAATCCTGGGGAGGAGAGACGAGAGCAGATGGCATTTTCTGACTCTGTCAGGGTTGCCTGGTCTAGGATGCTGTGGCTACGCCTGCTGGTGAGGGTGAACACCTGTCTTGATGAAAACCTGCTCACCTCAGTCATTAGTGGAGCTCCTTCTATCCTTGATCCTCTGCCTGGATTCCTCCTCAAGTGGTCCTTTGTGGGATTCTGAATCTCCGGTTACCACAGAGAAGGTCCTTCTCTTCTCCTTTTGCCCCCTCTCATCACTGTCAGCTTTTTATTTTCCTGCCCTTTCTACTGTACTCCTTGAAACTTTATCTCTAAAAAGGACAAACTTGTTTTTATGTTAGAGTTCTTGTGTTCCTTCCACTTTCTGATATTTCTTGACATGTGGCTTTCCCAACATGACTTCATACCTTCTGATTCTCTATTGTCTCTAGGATTAAATATTAAATTTTCTTTAACTTTTCTATTCACAACTTAGTCCCTTCATGTGTTGCTGATCTGAGATATTACTCATCTTCTATTTCACTCTCTCTGGTCAAGCAATGAATACTATCTCCTATCTAGTTATTAGCTTCTTTTTCAGGCCCTCATTCAAATTTTCTGCAAGTTTTCAGTGTAACTTTTTGTTCATTGGAAAATAGACCCACGGGGCCATGATATATTTTTGTGGGCTAAGCATTCAGTAGCTTCCTTAATAAATATCTCCTCTCTAAATCCTCATAGTCTGGAGGCCTATTCAAAAAACTTGTTTTCTCTTCAATAAGATAAGCAGCTTAGAATAGATGATCTCTCCCATATCTCAAATTCTTTGATTCTAGTATAATCACATATAATCAGAACCAGAACAAATATTTGATACTGATTTGATAATTTTATCTGAAAATGTTCAGAGAACTAAGTAAGGTAACTGAAAGTATTCTAAGATTAATAACTAAATATTAGATTATTACCTATCCCATTATCCATAATATCCTAACTCTAAATATGGATTGAGTTGCCACTATGAGCATTGGATTAAGGTCACGACTAAGTGAAAATATGTACTACTTAGTACATTACTAATGCATGTTTTTCTTTGTAGAGGGCCAGGCCTCCTAAAGATCAACAAGCTGAGAAACATCTTCGTAAAATTAGACATGATACTTATAAGAAAGAAACCATTGAAAATGCCATGAAAGAGAATGAAAAGTTTCACTTGGGTATAGAGTGGAATACGCACATTGACCGAATTTCTATGATCAAAAATGTGCAGCGACAAGTGGAAGATGCTATGCAAGGAGTTTTGCTAAATACTGAAGAAAGAAGAAACAGGTAACCCCCCAAATCTACAGAAATTTTTAGTGTTAAAATCATAGCAAACAATATAAAAAAAGAAACAAACTCCTTAATTTTTCTACTAAACAATTATGCAGCAATATCTCATAATAAAGATCATGATTCAGAGATCAAATCTCACAAAAATAATCCTTGCCCCTGGCTACCAGTTTCACCCATGATATCATATTCTGTATCAGTTATCTTATAAACAAAATTATTTTGTTTACTTTCACTAATTTTTAATATATTTTTTCTTTTACTAAATAATTAATTTTATATTTTTAACTTGCTTATCAAATGAACTATCAGCCTGATAATAAATTATCATTTCAAGTTATTCTGAAATATTGAATTATAGAAGACTTTAAAAAAAGTTTTGTTGATGCATTTTGGTTTCTATATTTTCCAAAATATTTTCCAAAATTTTCCACTCTCATCCTTTTGAAACTTTCCTTTTGACAAAGAAAGGCAGTTAAACAAAACTATGTCTGACAGCGTATGAAACATTTAACATTTGCAGCTTCTCACTTCTGTATCAAGGGTAGGAGCATGTGTTTTATCATCTATTCTCCAGGTCTAGGATTGATCTTCTCAGTTAATAAGAGTTGACTTACTTTATATTGTTTTCATTTACATTATTGTAGTCATTTGGTTGGTGTAGTATGGTGCCAGTCTTTTTCTTCAGTATCAATTCATATACATATTTTTGTGTATGTCTGAATTCTTTATAAGATTTTATGGTAAAATCATATCCCATTATATTTATATGCTTCAATTTGTTCACCTGTCCCCTCAATTGATATGTATCCAGTTCATTTCCAATTTTTGGTTAATTAAAAAGGTGCTACTACAGATATTTTATTATATATAAGACTTTTCTTTCTGCCCATGATAAAATGGAATCACTGGGTCAAAATATGAAGAATTTGGTGACTCCTCTTGCATAATTCAGATTGTTTATGGAAAACTTTGTTTAAAAAAATCTCTTTAAGACATCTTCCAGGAATCAATTACATTCAGCAGATATTTATTATGAACTTGTTTTGGTCAAGACACTATCTGACTAAGGGAAATGAATATTTCCCTCTTCTACTTAAAAAATCTTAAATTAGACACAACTCTAAAAACAGATTATAACAAAAATAATAACTTAATCAGTTGCTGTTCTCTGGCAGAGCTATTCTGACTCCTGACTATTTTTTGTCTCAGGCTTCGGGAACTCCTAGAAGCTGAAGAAAATCAATATTTAGCTGAAATTCAAACGAAGGAAAATTCAATAAAGATTAGACAAGATGAGATGAGAAAGAAAGTTGGAGTATTAAAGGAAGCAAGAGAAAAGGAGAGAAAAGATTTTGTTGCTAAAAAACGAGACCAACAATTCAGGTAATACATTGTGAAATCTGAACTTGATAAGTAAAAATGAATTTATAAAGACTTATTTTTAGTTGATTTTTAACACACATTGTTTTATGAATTACGTTGAGAGAGAAAAATCAGAGCAAAAGGGAAAAAACCATGGGAGAGAGAAAAACCAAAAAAGAAGTGGACATAGCATGTGTTGATTTACATTCAGTCTCCTTAGTTCTTTTTCTGAATGCAGATGTATTTTCTTTCCAAATACTATTGGGATTACTTTGGATCACTGAACCTCTGAGAAGAACCAAGGCTTTCATAGTTGATCATCGCACATTCTTGCTATAATCTTGCACAATGTACTCCTGGTTCTGCTCATTTCTCTCAGCACCAGTTCATGTAAATCTTTCCAGGACTTTCTAAAAAACAGCTTGTTCATCATCTTTTATAGAACAATAATATTCCATTATCTTCACATATCACAACTTGTTCCACTATCCTCCAATCAATGGACATCTACTCATTTTTCCAATTCTTTGTTACCAAAAAAGAATTGCTACAAACATTTTTGCATATGTGAGTCCGTTTTTCTTCCTTTATGATTTCCTTGGGATAAAGACCCAGAAGTGGTACTACTGGGTCAAAGGTTATGAAAGTTTTATATCCCTTCAAGCATAGTTCCAGATTGCTTTCCAGATTGGTTGGATCAGTTAACAACTCCACCAACAATCTATTAGTGCCTTAGTTTTCCCACATGCCCTCCAACATTCATCATTATCCTTTCCTGTCATTTTAGCCAATCTGAAAAGTGTAAGGTGGTATCTCAGAGTTATTTTAATTTGCATTTTTCTAATCAATAGTGATTTAGAGCATTTTTTCCTTTAATTATAAATGACTTTAATTTCATCAACTGAAAATTTTCTGTTCATATCCTTTAACCATTTATCAATTGGGGAATGACTTATAAATTTGACATGGTCCTTTATATATTTTTAGAAATGAGACGTTTATCAGAATTACTGGCTGTATGAAGGCTCATTTTAAAATAAATGATGATTTACTTTGGATTAGTATCCTTAAGAAAAGAGTTTGGCAAAGCAGTCTGGTAATATAAGAATTTACATACATTAATTGAACTTAAAAGTCTCTACCTAGAATGTCATAATTACATAAATGGGAGAGGTAGGGAATTTTCTAGTGAGGTGAGGGTTTGAAAAAGTAAAATGTTTTCTTAACCATGTGCTCAAAATCAAGATAGTCTTAGAACAAGGGCAAAGGCAAAGTGCTGATGTGATTTGGCCAGATCAGATCAGACTACATAATATGGTGGAAAGTGTCCTGGACTTGTATTCATCACTACTAGCAGTGTGACTATGAGCAAATCAGTTAACCTCTTTGAAACTCCATTTTTTCATCTGTAAAATGGGAAGAATAATACTTTTGAGACCTACTTAACATACTGAGAATGAAATGAAATGATGTACCTAAAACAGACCTCAAAGTGATAAATCAATATTAGTTATTTTTGCTTTAATCATTAGAGAGAGATCCATTATTGTTAAGAAAACCATTAGGGCAGGTCTTAGAAATTAATATAAGGAAGTCTGTGTTGTCCAAGCAATTCAGCAGGGGTCCAAGGATAATGTCTTGGTAGATGGTTGATGGAGTTGCCCAGGGAATTGGTACCCATATGCAAAAGATTAGGGTTCCCAGGAGTATTGGGGGAAGCAAGGGAAAAAAACAGCTCTGGAGGAACAGAGGTACAGGGAAGGGAAAATAATATAGAAATTGATTTAGTTTGTGAAAATGGAGTACAAGCTGAGGAATTTGGTCATAAGGAACCTAACAATTTTATTTTGTTTAATTTACTGCTTTTTAACATAAACTAATTTGAAATCTTTTGTCTTTAAATCACTATCATTCTATCTTCTCCAGATTTAAAAAGCATATATCAAGTGCCTAATCTGTGCCAAATACTGTGCTAAGCTCTAGGGGGTACTAATAAAGGCCCTCAAGAGACAAGAACAGTCTAATGAAGACAGCAAATAAATAAATACAATTAAACTATATAAACTATAAACAAATAAACTATATCTAAACAATATAAATTGTATATAAGAAGAAAACACTTAGCAGCAAGGAGGCATCATAATTAAAAGGATTCAGAAAAACTTGGAGGCGGGATTTGAATTGGGACCAGGGAACCAGTAGGTAGACATGAGGAAGGAAAGCATTCCAAGCATGGGAGACAAGCCAGAGAAAATGCCGAGGGCTGAGGGATGGAGTATCTTGTCCTTGGATTAGCCAAGAGACCAGTATCACATGTTTGGGGCAGGAAAGTTTTAAGAAAGATAGGAATGGGACTTTGCTTTTGATCTTGAAGTTAATATGGAGTCATTGGTGTTTATTGAATAGAGAGGTAACATGATAAGACTTTTTAGGTCTTAGATAATACCTTTAAGAAATGTTGGGGGTTTTTTTGTTTTGTTTTGTTTTGTTTTTTGAGGCTGGGGTTAAGTGACTTGCCCAGGGTCACACAGCTAGGAAGTGTTAAGTGTCTGAGACCAGATTTGAACTTGGGTCCTCCTGAATTCAAGGCTGGTGCTCTATCCACTGCGCCACCTAGCCGCCCCCTAAGAAATGTTTTAGGAAAAAACAGTTTGGTGAATGGAGGATATATTGGAATGGAGAGAGACTTTCTTCTTTCCATCCAGGGGCTCTTTCTTATTCATTCAATATTGGGAAAAAATAAATTCTTCAATATTTGTAAATGGTATTAAGGGAACTGTAAAGATATATCAAATTCATTTCCCTGAAGAACTTAAACTTGAATAAGAGAGATAAAACACATACATAAATAAAAATAATTGACATTTATATTGTTTTTTTCTGGTTTATTATAGGGCAGACTAGGCTTCTTGCAGCTTAAATTCAAGGTTGGAATGAACCTTATTATTTAGGTTAGTCTTATTTACTTATAAGCAAAAAGAAGTTTTATTAGCTGTAGCAGAAGGATATTAAACAAAGATATTCAGTGAAGACATTGATTCATTTGAGCACAATTCCTTACCCCCACTTCTTTTTTTTATTTTGTTTTTTATTAATTTTTATAATTATAACATTTTCTTTGACAGTAATATGCATACGTAATTTTTTTTTTTTACAACATTATCCCTTGTACTCCCTTCTGTTCCGAGTTTTTCCCCTCCTTCCCTCCACCCCCTCCCCTAGATGGCAGGCATTCCCATATATATTAAATATCTTATAGTATATCCTAGGTACAATATATAATATTTTTTTGTTGTTGTTGTTGCAAAGGAAGGATTGTATTCGCAAGGTAAAAATAACCTGGGAAGAGAAACAAAACAAAACAAAACAAGCAAACAAACAAACAAAAAAACAAAACAAAACAAAAACAAAAAACAATGCTAACAGTTTACACTCATTTTTCCCAGTGTTCCTTTTCTGGATGTAGCTGATTCTGTCCATCATTGATCAATTGGAATTGGATTAGCTCTTCTCTATGTTGAAGATATCCACTTCCATCAGAATACATCTTCATACAGTATCATTGTTGAAGTGTATAATGATCTCCTAGTTCTGTTAATTTCACTCAGCATCAGTTGATGTAAGTCTCTCCAAGCCTCTCTGTATACATCCTGTTGGTCATTTCTTACAGAACAATAATATTCCATAACATTCATATACCATAATTTACCCAACCATTCTCCAATTTTTGTACATCCATTCATTTTCCAGTTTCTAGCCATTATGAAAAGGGCTGCCACAAACATTTTGGCACATACAAGTCCCTTTCCCTTCTTTAGTATTTCCTTGTACCCCCACTTCTTGAGTTTGCCCATGGTGGTCTCCTGTTCAAACACCAATGATGAGCTTGAACTCAGTGTGGCTTTTAAATTCAGAAACAGGGAAATATCAGTAATCCTGTCCTTCATTCACCTGAGCTAATAAAGTCTCAAGAATGGTTTCAGTATCTTTTAAGGAAAAAAATTAAAACTAGCTCAGGTGACTCCAGCAACTATTTCTCTTACTATGTACCCTGTATCATTTGATGGCCCCAATAACCCTGTGGGCTGTGTTTACATTTCACAAATGAGGAAACTGAGCCCAAGAGGTGAAATGTCTTGTCACACTGATAGTATATTAGGTGGGAGCTGAATCGAGCTATTACTCCAAATCCACCCCCCAAACACACATCACAATGCTGCTCATACATACACAATACAAAACAGAAAATAGTAAGTGCAAAAGGAAACACCTACATTTTAGGTAGGTGGAAGAAGAGGAGACAATTTAGAGACAGAGAAGCGATGGCTATAGCTGAAGAGTAAGAGAACTGGGAGAGTGTGTTGCCATGGAAATCAAGGGAGAAGAGAGATGCTATCAGAATGGAATGAGGGTGTCTAGTGCTATGGAGGCCAGGAAGGATTTGCATTGGAAAAATGAATGGGTATGGATGACCTTTGAGACTACAAAATCGTAGAGTAATAGTGACAAAAACTTCATTGTAGGGGACTGAGAAGTGAATGGAAAGTGAGGAAGTGGAGGAAGGAAGTGCAGAATACTTTTCAATCAATACTTTTTATTTGTCAATAAAAAGGTATGAAAAGAGAAAAAAAGAAAGGGATAACAATGGTATAGTACCATGTTAGTCAGCTATCCATAGTTTCAGCTGTAGGCACCTTCAATATTAGCCCTAAATACAAATAATGAGCTTGAAACTAGGCAAATCTAGATCTTTTGGAACTCTTGATCTCATTGACCTTTTTCTATTATTGCAAAATTACTCCTTCCTCAACCCACGCAGAGATCTGTCTATGTTTCTATGGAGTGAATTGAACTGTTCAAACTTTGCTGAAGTTGGACTATTGCCCTAGATTACTCTTGTTAGAATCATGTTTAGAATGGTTCAAAGACTATTTCATATCAATAGCAAAAGTGAGTAATGATTACAGGTTAATAGCGAGTACCCTTTCAGCAACTGATCACCTTCCATGTACTTGAGGACATAAATTAAGTATCTACAAACAAGTGTTTAATGAACCTTCAACAATTGACATTTGACCTCAAGAAACTTGTATTCTAGACAGGGCAACAAAAATACACCATGGTACAATTAGTGAACGAATATATGGTGCGGTGGGAAAGGATCCTTTATTGAAAGCCTGAGGACATTGGTCCAGATCCTAGCCCTGGTTGGAATCTGTCTTGTCATTGCTACCTGTGGGACATTGGGCAAGTCACTTAACCCTCCCAAGACCTCAATTTTGTTATGTTTAAAATGAAAGGCTTGGACTAGCTGGTCCCTAAGGTCCCTTCTAGTTCTAAATCTGTGACCCTATTAGTTGTAGCTTTCATAATACAATCCTGAGGGTTTCAACTCCACCACTGAAGACTTGGGATATTTACTAGTATAGTGCCATCTCAGCATTTGTTGATGACTAAAACTTGTTTTTTGGTAATTTATATGAATGAAACCTTTAATGAAGTAGAATTTATGTACTTAGTACACTGATTAGTTAAATTTTCTGGGACTTTGTGGGACCTATTACAGAATATCCTATTAAAGTTACTTAACCTGGTTATAGGGAGGGAGAGAATTTGGAACTCAAATTAAAAAAAAAAAGTTAAAATAAAAAAATAAATATTTTTAAAATACTTTTAAAAAGTTGCTTTTGCTACATTTAATCAACTAAAACTAAGTCTAAGAACAAATCCTAAACAAATCATGAGACCCTTTTTCTTTAATCTTTTTTTTTTTAATCACACATTTTGCTGCTTTTGCAGTGACTAGAAGAGAATTAGATAGTAATGTCCTTAAAGGTAAGAATCATGTGTTAGGTCTCTTTGTATTCCCCACAGCACATAGTACTTTACTAGGCACTCAATAAATATTTTATTTTTAAATATTATGTTTTTAAATCTAACTTGTTAGATCCTATCCACCTAGGCCTGAGGGAAATTTTCTCCTTTAACAAGCAATTATAATGCTCTACTATTTGTATAAAAAACTTATTATAGGAAACTATTCTAGTGATAGCAACAGATAACAGCTCTAAAGAGGCAGTTATCTAAGCAATTCTGCTAGTGACCTATAAAATAAATTAATACCAACCATGCAAAATAAATTTATTTTCTGTCTTCTGGAAATTATTATATTCAGGCTGCAAGATTTATGACAGTAAAATAAAAAAGTAAAACAACCATCTGGGGGAGCAGATGTTTATAGGTTGCTGTAAAAGCGGTAGGAGGAATAATTTTGATGGAATCTAGCAATTATAGTGTTTTTATATTAAAATATAAACTATTGTACTTTTTTGCATCTAATTCCCCTTCTCCTAGAGGATTCCATTAAGTTTTGATTATTTGGAATCTGTGATATGGAATAATCTTAATTATTCAGGCCACAGAAAGTAATATATCTTTTTCTGTTATATTTCAAATTTCTGTAATTCTTAAGTCTCTTTTGAAATCAAAGACATGTTCCTTCTTCTTCACTACCAGCACAGAATTGAGTAGCCAGGCACTTGTTTTTTAAAAAAAATCCTAGTTATACATTAAAATTTATGCTTGCCTCTTAAATGTAAAAGGACTGAATAGAAGGTGATAAAAAGAAACAAGAAAACTGATCTCTCCCCAAATTTCTCTCAGAAACAACACTAAATCAAGCTCCTACCTGGATTCTGCAGAGACAGATCCCCCCAAAGATGTTGTGAAACAATTTTCTTTGTTTGGAAGGAATTCAGGAAAGTCTGTCTCACTTGGGTGAAAGGGGCAGTATGAGCAGTTTAGTGGAAGACTCTTAGCCACAGCACAGATCAACAACTGAAACCCCTTGGTCCTGGTTCAATAAGCCAGCTGTGAGGCCTCCAGCCCCAGAAGAGAAAGCAAATGGCAAGCCCCAGAACCCCAGCACAACAGTTGGAACCAGGCTAAGCCAACCCAGCCCAGTGAGAAAGCTGCCAGCACTTCCGGCCCCAGTGCAGAAAGCCAGGGACAAACTCCTGGTGCCCCAGCAAAAGAAGTTTGGGCAGTGTCCCTGGGCCCTGGGAACAAAGTTCAAATTTTTAAAAATGAACAAAACCCCAAAGGATCTCTGACCATAAACAGCTATGGTGACAGGGAAGATCAGAACACAAACTCAAGATGACAGTGACAAAATAACTGCATGTGAAGCCTCTAAGGGGAATATGATTTGATCTCAAGCTCAAAAGGTTCTCTTGAAAGAGCTCAAAAAGGATCTTAAAAATCAAGTAAGAGAGATAGAAGAAAAATGGGAAAAAAGCAAGAGCTATTTAGGAAAATTATTAAAGAAAAAGCCAGCAGCTTGGAAAAAGAAGCACAAAACTTGACTGAAGAAATCAACTTCTTAAAAAATAAATTTGTGAAAAGAAACTGGAAACTGAGTGGATGCCCATCAATTGGAGAATGTCTGAATAATTTATGGTATATGAATGTTATGGAATATTATTGTTCTATAAGAAATGACCAGCAGGATGATTTCAGAGAGGCCTGGAGGGATTTACATGAACAGATGCTGAGTGAAATGAGCAGGACCATCATTGTATATGGCAACAACAAGACTCTACAATGATTGATTCTGATGGATGTGATTCTCTTCAACAATGAGATGATTTAGACCAGTTCCAATGATCGTATGATGAAGAGAGCCATCTACACTTAGAGAGAGGACTGTGGGGACTGAGTGTGGATCATAGTATAATATATTCACTCTTTCTGTTGTTGTTTAATTATATTTTATTTTTTTCATCCTTTTGTTTTCTGGTTTGATTTGATTTTTCTTGTATAGCAAGTTAATTGTATAAGTATGTATGCATGTATTAGATTTAACATATATTTCTTCCATGTTTAACATATATTGGACTACTTGCTATCTAGGGAAGGGGAGTAAGAGAAGGGGAAAGGGGGAACTGGAACATAAGGTTTTGCAAGGGCTAATGCTGCAGAATTATCCAGGCATATGTTTTGAAAAATAAAAAAAGCTTTAATAAAAATACACTTCAATACATAAAAAACAGTCATATGTTGCTAATATAATAGCCTTCATATTATCCTATGTCATTTTCCATTGGTAATAAATTCACTTATTACCGAATATAAAAAAATAAATAAATTTGGCAAAATGGGAAAAAATACACTGAAGAAAACTTTAAAAGTAGAACTGGCAAATGGAAAAGGAAGTAAAAAAGCTAACTGAAGAAACTAATTCATTAAAAAATATAATTGGACAAGTGGAAGCTAATAAGGTATCAATCATTCAAACAAATTTTTTTTAAAATGAAAAAATAGAAGAAAATAGAAAATATCTCTTTGGAAAAGACAACTAACTTGGAAAATAGATTTAGTAGAAATAATTTTAAAATTATTGGATTACTTGAAAATCATTTTTAAAAAAGGAACCTGAACAACATGTTTCAAGAAATCATCAAAGAAAAGTGCCCTGATAACCTAGAATACAGGGTAAAATCATCCTTGAAAGAATCCACTAATCATCTGAAAGAGACCCCAGAATTAAAATTCTGAGAAATATTGTACCTAAATTCCAGAATTATTGGGTCATAGAAAAGATACTGCAAGCAGCCAAAAACAATTCAAATATCAAGGAACATAGGGTTACCCAACACTTAGTAACTTTTACATTAAAAGAGAGAGATGGAATATGATACTCCAAAAGGCAAAGTAGCTTGGACTACAACCAATAATCAACTGCCCAGCAAAATTGATCATAATCTTTCAGGAGAAAAGATAGATAGATATTCAATGAAACAGGACATTTTCAGTCATTTCTTATGGAAAGACAGAACTAAATAGAAAATTCCATCTTCAAATACAAAATTCAAGAGAAGCATAAAAAGATAAACAGGAAAGAAAAAAATAACAAACATGTTGTTTACAAGTTAAATTGTTTACATCCCTACATGGGAAAATGATATTTGTAAAACTATTGAGAAATGTATCTTTGCTAGGACAACTAAAAGGATATACATAGAGCGTGTGGGTATAAGTTGACTTTAATGTGGTGATATGTAAAAGAAATTAGGCATGGAAAAAGGACTATCAGAAAAAGAAGAAATGGGAGATAAAATGGGATAAATCACACAAAGAAGCACAAAAGATCTATTACAGCAGAGGGGAAGAATGTGGGGGAGAATTATTGTTTGAACCTTAATCTCATTGGATTTTACTCAGAGTGAATAACATACATATAACATACATATAATTAATTGGGAATAGAAATATATCTCACCCTATAGGGAAGTAAGAATGGAAAGGGAAAAGAAAGGGGACGAGGGAAGGCTAACATAAGGGAAGTAGGAAGGGAAATAGGAAGGAGAAGGTGGGATTGATAGAAGGGATGGCAGATGAAGGAAGGCAGGGGTCAGAAGTAAATGACTGAATAGTATCATACTAAAAAAAAATAGACATGAAAAAGAATATTGAACATCCTTAAAGTAGGCTTGTTGCATGCTATATGATTATTACTTGAAATATCCTAGTTAAATGTATGAAATTTCTTATGATTTATATGTGTCAGTGTGCCATATTTGACCTCATGACATTAGTAGTCAGGAAACTCATACAAAGAACTCTTATTGTAATACAATGCAGAAAGCATGTATACACATATCACATGGCAATATAAAGAGAGATGGATGCAAAAAACTCACTACAAGGCAGTTGTGTTGGGGAGGAAGCATGCTCAAAGTTGGGGTTCAGATGGCAAAATTACATACTTTAAGAATGGGCTTTGTGGAGAACAAGTAATCAGTTCAAGATGCAGAAGAGAACGTGTTGGAGAAGTTCTTGGGGTCACTTATTGATAGCAGGATTGAGGGAGGCTTCAGCAGGGGAGTTTCCTTATTAGGACCATAAGATGGGGGCAGGACCTAATATTAACTAGCAACAAAAGAGAACCCTAACTCAGACCCCTGCAGCTTATCAAGAGTTTCATTCCCTTTAAGGAATCCTTGACTCAGCCCCCAAGAAACCCTCATTGCAGAATGCTATGTTTTCATCAAGTTGATTTATCTACAAGGATAATGTTTTTCTGAGGTTGTTTCTTTGTTCCTTATATTTCTCTGTGGAGTGTATGGGATATTCAAGGAGGACTGGTACCTCTGGTGTGGGGGCTTGGGGATCCCTTTTCAGGGCTGCTCATCTCTCTTTGGGGATTACCTGGCACTCCATTCTCACCTGTGGCTTCACAAAGCTGAAGCATACACAGTGGCCACAACATGGTAAGTCATTTTGGCACATGGGGATACAAGGTTTTGCAATGATCAATATTGAAAAAGTATCCATGCATATGTTTTAAAAATAAAAAGCTTTAATAATAATTTTTAAAAGAAAAGAAAATGAAAGACAAACAAAAATCAAAATTCATCCACAAAAGCTGTGTATCTTATCTTCCCAACACAGAGTTGATAGTGGCAAAGCACAAACTCTGTCTTTAGCTATGCTTTTATGGTCATCAGGGCCACATAAACTAAGTGGCTCCATATTGGAGGTCTATGAGTATAACTTATCATCAAACAATATAAGTGACCACAGCCTCATGATGTAATAAATGTTTGTTGAAAAATCAAGAGATTTCATCACCATGACATAACAACCCAAAAAGCTAATGCACTGTTTGACTGCATTAATAGAGGCCTAGCCTCATTTCTAAAATATGTAGAGAATTGACTCAAATTTTTAAGAATACAAGCCATTTTCCAGTTGATAAGTGGTCAAAGGAAATTAAAACCATTTCTAGTCATATAAAAAAATGCTCTAAATCACTACTGATCAGAGAAATGCAAATTAAGACAACTCTGAGATACTACTACCCACCTGTCAGATTGGCTAAGATGACAGGAAAAGATAATGATGAATGTTGGAGAGGATGTGGGAAAACTGGGACACTGATACATTGTTGTGGGAAAACTGGGACACTGATGCATTGTTGTGTGAACGGATTGTGAACAGATCCAATTATTCTAGAGTAATTTGGAATTATGCTCAAACTGTGCATACCCTTTGATCCAATAGTGTTTCTACTGGGCTTATATCCCAAGAGATCTTAAAGGGGAAAAGGGACCCAGGACCTTTCATTCCTATTTCAACTCAACCATGCTTTTCGTCAAGGCATTTGAGATGGTGTCAGTGCGATTTGGCCTCATAATCATGGCATCTCCAGTGATTACAATGGCATTAGATAGTATTTCTTTTGGGAGTGGTTTATCGGCAGGGAAAAGGGACCCACAAGTGCAAAAATGTTTGTGGCAGCCCTTTTGTAGTGGCAAGAAGCTGGAAAATGAATGGATGTCCATCAGTTGGAGAATGGTTGGATAAATTATGGTATATGAATGTTATGGAATATTATTGTTCTGTAAAAAATGACCAGCAGATTGAAACTGTTTCCAGTCATATGAAAGAATGTTCCAAATCATTATTGATAAGAGAAATGCAAATTAAGACAACTCTGAGATACCACTATACGCTTGTCAGATTGACTAAGATGACAGGAAAAGATAATGCTGAATGTTGGAGGGGATGTGGAGAAACTGGGACACTGATGCATTGTTGGTGGAGTTGTGAAAGAATCCAGTCATTCTGGAGAGCAGTTTGGAACTATGCCCAAAAAGTTACCAAACTGGGCATACCTTTTGACCCAGCAGTGCTACTACTGGGTTTATATCCCAAAGAGATCTTAAAGAAGGGAAAGGGACCTCTATGTGCCAAAATGTTTGTGGCAGCCCTTTTTGTAGTGACAAAAAACTGGAAACCGAGTGGATGCTCATCAATTGGGGAATGGCAGAATAAGTTATGACATATGAATGTTATGGAATATTATTGTTCTGTAATAAACCATCATCAGGATGATTTCAGAGAGACCTGGAGAGACTTACATGAACGGATGCTGAGTAAAATGAGCAGAACCAGGAAATCATTACACACGGCAACAAGATTATACAATGATCAATTCTGATGGATGTGGCTCTTTTCAGTGAGATGATTCAGGCCAGTTCCAATGATCCTGTGATGAAGAGAGCCATCTACACCTAGAGAGAGAACTGTGGGAACTGAATGTGGATCACAACATAACATTCTCATTCTTTTTGTTGTTGCTTGCTTGCATTTTATTCTGCTCTTGTTTTTTTTTTTTGTTTTTTTTTTTACTGGTTTGATTTGATTTTTCTTGTGCAACACAATAATTGTATAAATATGTAGCATATATAGAGTTTAACATATTTCTACTATGTTTGACATATATTGGATTACTTGCCATCTAGGGGAGAGTATGGGGGAAAGGAGGGAAAATTGGAACACAAGGTTTTGCAGGGGCTAATGTTAAAAAATTGTCCATACATATGTTTTGAAAAATGAAAAGCTTTTTTTAAAAATGATCAGTAGGATGGTTTTAGAGAGGGCTGGGGAGACTTACATTAACTGATGCTAAGTGAAATGAGCAGGACCAGGAGATCTTGTACATGGCAACAAGAAGATTATATAATGATCAATTCAGATAGATGTAGCTCTTTTTAATAGTGAGGTGATTCAAACCAATTCTAATAGACTTGTGATGGAAAGAGCCATTTCCACCCAGAGAGAAGACTTTGGGAATTAATGTGGATAACAACATAGTATTTTCACTTTTTGTTGTTGTTGTCTCTTTTTTTTTTTGTTTTCTTTCTCATTTTTTCCCTTTTTGAGCTGATTTTTCTGGTGAAGCATGATAATTGTGGAAATATATATAGAAGAATTGACATGTTTTAACATATTTTGAATTGCTTGCTATTTAAGGGCCTCGAGGGTTGGGGAAAGGGAGAAAAAAAATTGGAACACAAAGTTTTACAAGAATGAATGTTGAAAATTTTGCATATATTTTGAAAATAAAAAAACTTTTAAGAAATAGAGGCTTAGCCTTAAAGACAGATGGTCTATCCATGATACTCTTAGCTGTACTCTGAATCAGCTAGCCAGCTTCTTGTGACTTAGCCAGATCCCCTCTGGGAGAGCCACATTGTTTTAAGAAAAATGATGCAGGATGGTGTTGGAAGATTAGTTGGGAGATGTTTTGGATGATGTAGAAAAGACTTATAAAAAATAGGGAGCTGCATCCAAGTACATGAAGGATTGTCATGTGAGAAAGATATGAGACTCTATGATGCTCCAGAGAGTAGTAGATTAATGTTGCAAAGCAATAAAAAATTTTCTAATAATCAGATAGAATGGGACACTTCAAGATATGGCAGGTTCTCACTACTTTAAGGTTTTCAAGCAGAAGCTTGCTGTGCAAGATAAATTAGAAAGAAAAGAGAGGGGGTCCATTGTGATAATCTGGATGAGAAATAATAACTGAATTAAGATGATGGCTGTATGATTAGGAAGAATAGGTTAAATGTGAAAGATATGGCAGAAACAGGAAGATTTGGCAATAGATTTGATTTGTGAGTAACAGAGTAAAGAATAGGATTAGTTAATGATAATATCAAATCAAGAATGATGCTGGGGTTATATATGTGAAAAAGCAGAAAAATGTTAGTGTCTTTGATAGAAATAGGGAAATGGAATGGGGGAAGGATTGAAGGGAAAGGTAATGAACTCTGCTTCGAACATGTTGAGTTTGAGATATCTTTAAGAAATTCAGTTTGAAAATGTCTAATAGATAATTAGAGGGAACAGAATCCAATGGGAGAAATGGGGACTGGATATCTACCTACGCCTATATATCCAACCATCCATTCATCTGTCTGTCCATGTGTCTGTCATCTACAAGGAGATGAAAAAGTCCATGAGATCTGATGAAGTCACCTGAAGAGACATTGAGAGAAAAGAGAAGAGGAAGAAGACTGAAATTGGGAATGTTTAGCCTGGGGAAGAAAAAACTAAGCAGGGACATGATTTGAAGGACTGCCACATAGAAGAAGTATTGGAACTTTCTTTGACCTCAGAAGTTGTAAAGACAGCAATTTAGACTTGTTAAGATTTCTTAACAGTAAAGGCTGTCTAAACATGAAATTGGTTGCCTTAGGGAGAGATGTTTGATCCCTTCTTATAGATCTTCAAACAGGGGGTGTATGGATGTACAAACTCTTTGGCTGGAGGAAGAGTGAGATTCATCTGATGCCCACTACCTTTCCTACCACCCCATCTTTCCTCTATATGTATATATTCTGCTTCTTACATATCCCCCATTTACACATTTTAGAACACAGAATTGTGTTCCAAGTTCTCCTCTTATTTTTAGTAGGAGCTTCCAAGTCTTATTGATCCTTATTATAGTTCCTTGATATTTGACTACTTTCTAGATGCTTAAGGTATGTCTTCTTTGACGTGGAAGCTCTGGATTTTGACTATGATATTATTGAGCCTTTTCCTTTTGGGATTTCTTTTAAAAAGTTATCAATGGATTCTTTACTTTGTCCACTGGTTCTAGAGCTAGGAAATTTTTATTTGTGACTTATTAAACATATTTTCCAGACTTTAAAAAATTATGATTTTAGGGATTATGATTCTTAAATGAGTTCCCTTTGACTCGTTTTCCTTATCAGTAGTTTTTTATTTCAGATATCTTGTATTTTTATCAATCTTTTGATTTTGTTCTAATATTTTTTGCTGTCTCATGGAGTCATTAATTTTTGTTTGGTCTACTATGATTTCAGTGCATTATTTACTTTGTTAAGGTAATTTTTGTATTCTAAGCTATTCATTCTTCCAATTCTTATTTCCAGAGTTTTTATTTCATTCTTTTTCTTTTGCATTATTTTTTTCTAGATCTTTAGTGCTTACGAAAAAAACCAATTTTCCTTTTCAATTTCTGCTTTCTATTGTTATTGCATTATCCTTTCCTTCTAAGTAGATTTTTGAACATCTTTAGATCTTTAATAATTCTTTATAGTGGTCAGTGTCTTCTTCAGTTTACTTTAATTCCAGACTCCAAAGACACTTTTGGGTGTGGTAGTCACATTTTCTTGATCTTACCCTCACTCACCTGAGTTTCTGCATTGACCTTCTTTGAGGGTCAAAGTCCTGAATCTTCAGCATCCTTTATAGTGTTCCAGGACAGAGTGCTCAGGATCTCAGAGCTCAAGAGCCTAGGTTTTACTAGTCTGAGCACTTGCCATTTCCACAATGGTTGCAACTATTCCTAGTAGCATCCATGTTTTCACGATGGGTTTTGGGGTACTCTGCAGCTTTCTTAAAGGAACATTGCTTTGTTTCCTGATATTGAGTGTTCTAGAGTGTTCTCCCTTATTTCTGGTTGGTCTCTGGTTGTGCTGGGAAATTGCTAGGCTGTTTGCTGGCCCTGGCATTGCTAGTGGGCCATTTCTTATCACCCCAGAGATTCCTGGTTGACTTTTTGTCTGGTTTGGGAGTAGAAATTGGCCACTTATTGGAGCTCTTGCTTCAGTCTTGAAGGGATTTGGCTGTACTTCCTCTTCCTAACCCACTACCTTGTATTGAAAAGGTGCTCAGAGACTTTCATGAACTGATGCTAAGTGAAGTGAGCAGAATCAGATCATTATATATATTAACAGGATTATATGATGATCAATCCTGATGGACATGGCTCTTTGAAACAGAAAGATGATTGAAGCCAGTTTCAATTATCTTATAATGGAGAGAGCCATCTCCATCTAGAGAAAGGACTGTGGGAACTGAGTATGGATCACAACATAGCATTCTCACTCTCTCTATTGTTATTTGCTTGCTTTTTGTTTTGTTTCTCGGATTTTTTTTTCTTTTTGATCTGATTTTTCTTGTGCAGCAAGGTAATTGTATCACATCAGCCCTGAAGTCAGGAGGACCTGAGTTAAAATCTGGTCTCAGTCACTGAATTCTTCTAGTTGTGTGACCCTGGTGAAGTCACTTAACCCCAATTGCTTCAGCAAAAAAAAAAAAAAAAAAAAGGATTATTGTATAAATATGTATGCCTATATTGGATTTACACATATTTTTGTCACGTTTAACATATATTGGATTACTTGCCATATAGGGGAGGGCATGGGGGAAGGGAAGGAAAATTTAAACACAAGGTTTTGCAAGGGTCAAAGGTGAAAAATTATCCTTGCATGTGTTTTGAAAATAAAAAGCTCCATTAAAAAAGAAAAAATAGAAAAGGTGCTCAGTAAATATTTGTTGGATTGTTACAATTGAAGATTTAAGGTCTTTGTTTCTTGGGGGTCATTCATTTGCTATCATCTTTAATGAGGCATCATCTATTTTTCTTCAATAACTTTTCCCTCAGAGATCTCCTTTGCTTAAATGGTTTCCCTATAGCCCTCATATTTCCAGTTTCATTCATGATTCCATAATTACTTCCCACAATGTGGATTTTTCTGTTTAAGGTAGTGACTATTGATATATGTCTTCACTGTATTTAAATATTCACCAACAATGTATAGATTGTTTTTTTAACTTATAGTGTCTCCTGACAAGTTGATTTTTTTTTTGTTTATTTTTGTTTTTGTTTTTTGTATCATCTTCTAGGGCACAGTGTGATGAGCTCCGTCTCCTCTTGTTTCAAATCCATGAGAAGAGGGTGAATAAAGAGCGGGAAATCCAGCTAGCATTTAATGAAGAACTGAGAAGACAAAAAATGCTTGAAGAAAAACTGTTCGCTGATCTTTGGGAACATGACAGATTAGCAAAGGAAAAGAGAGAAGCTGATGAAGCTTCTGAAAAAGCAAAGAGAGATGAGCAAACACTTTTGTGTCTTAATGCCCAGATGGCTGCTCTTATGGCTCAAAATCAAGAGGCCAAGCGTCTAAAGGAAGAAGAAGCTCTAATATTGGTAAATTTCTTTATATTCTCCTTGTACAATGATAGTCTTTTTCTGTACACATATATTGTATACATACAATATATATTGAGTTTTCCAAAAAATAGGCCTACTCCAAAACCTCATTGTAGTGAGAAAGAAATGTGTATTCTCCAAAGCTGGACTGGTATCCAATTCTGGCAAAAATGGCCAGGTTCTACGTCCATTGTCCAGCAATCAGCCTGATCAGGTACAGAAAGGCCCTGCCTATTAGTTTGTCCACTAGCTGATGAAATTGTGCCATAGTGACCCATGAAATAGTTTTTTAAAATATAAAGTAATTCTGGTTCCTGTATAACATCTTTTCCTTTTCTTGGTAATGTTAAGGAAGTGAAGGGAAAGGGATCAAAGGTACTAAGAATAAATTTTTAGATTTTTAACAAATACTCTTGTTTGGTGCACTAAAACATGTAATTTCTGTCCATTGATCAAAAAGTAGACTTACCATCAGAAGAATTAAATGTTCATATTGACATTCTTGTTATAAGCAAAACAAGAAAACAAAGAAATTAAAGCTGAATGAAAGGACAATGAGCAGATTCTCTGCAAAGAAGCAAATAAAAGATTCTGCAGAGTTTTAACATGCCTCCAAAGTCATTTCATCTTATGGGGCATGTTAATCTTGGCTTGCAGAATTTTTGTTAAGCATAAGCAGACTACCACATAGATAATTTTAATTTACTTTAGTTGCAGAATATAAAATGGAAGATGAATTCTATGAAGAATCTTATCTTACAGTCCAATTTAAGTCAACATATATGTCAGTATTTAATTCAATGTGGAAATGCTAGTAAAAATTTCAATTCAAATATTTTATTTGCTCAGACACTTAACACTTCCTAGCTGTGTGACCATGGGCAAGTCACTTAACCCCAGCCTCAGGGGGAAAAAATTATTTGGCTGCTACAAAGTGCCAGCATTTGGAAGCAAAAACTAAAAATGGCAAAGTCATTGCTCTTTATGAGCTTATATTCTACTTGAAAAAGATTAGAAAGTGAGGTTTGTTAAAATATGAAAAATGTCGAAGGTTTATGTCTTATTCAGAAGTGTCCCACCCATCCCCATTAAATAAATTGTATCTAGCAGAAAGTCCAAAGATGATAGTCTGGATGAATATTCCAAGTAGCCATCGACAATCATAACAAATGAAATCAACTTTGTTATGATATTTAGGAAATTACTAATGCTGATATAGGAATTGTCTCTGAGCAAATTGCCCACATCCAGATCTTTGAATCCCCAATTGGAAGACAGTAAAGAAAATATATTGTTTGTTATTGCTACAAGTCAAATCTAACATGTCAATCAGTCCTTGCTAGAGATTTCCCCTTTTACCCCTTTTACCTCCCTCCCATCCCACATAATGGAAAATGGACAGAAGTAATGATACTGACTCTAGCTTTCTTTAAGAAATAACAATTGCTAATGAAAAATAGTTGCCACAATAAAGAGGCCCAAAGAATTCAGGTGGAACTTGCTGGTATACTCAATCAATACTTGAATTCTTTGCAAGGCAGATCTAAGAAAGCCAAGGATAATACCCGATTAGAGTATAACTTTATTTTTAAAACATCATGAGTGAAAATAACAAAAGATGAAGGAAATATTATCCCCCTTGTCAAAAAATAAATTTTTTTGAAACAATGGAAAGCAATTGAGGGGAAAATGAGCCTGCATAGAGCTAAGTGCAAATCTTTTAAAGCAAAGGGCCTTAGAGCAGATGGAACCAGAAGAGAAATCATAAATACACATGAAATGTGACCCATCTGCTTTCTTTTCTATAGCAGTCTCTTGATATCAGCTACAATTAAGGGACAATTGCATTAGGACAGCATTGCCTGATTGATAACTTGCATCAGGACATGGCAGTGCATTTAAAAACAACAATTTCAGAAGACTGCTAAACTTCACTATATGGTGTTGGAAGAAATAAGCATTACAGGCATTAGTTTCGAGAGTACTCAGGCATCCACTTTCAAGATATCTCAAAAAAGAGATTTTAGAGGAATAGAAAAAATCATAGACAATGGAGAAGAAATTAGTGACATGGCTTCTTTCTTATTCTATAAAATCTTTATGAAGAAGGCTTATAAACATTTTGACAGTATTTGATGAAAATTTAAGTGGACAAGTTCCAATAGTCTTGTGATGAAGAGAGCCATCTGCATCCAGAGAGAGGACTGTGGAACTGAGCGTGGATCACAACATAGCATTTTCACTCTTTTTGTTATTGTTTGCTTGCATTTTGTTTTCTTTTTCATTTTTCCTCTTTTTGAACAGAATTTTCTTGTGCAGCATGTTTGTGGAAATATGATTGGATTACTTGCCATCTAGGGGATGGGGCTGGGGAGAAGGGAGGGAAACTTGGAACACAAGGTTTTGCAGGAGTCATTGTTGAAAAATTATCCATCCACATGTTTTGAAAATAAAAAGCTTTAAGAAAAAAGAAAAAAGAAAGAAAATATAAATGGATAGGTAGATTTTTCCAAAGGATTTTATGTAGTAGAACATATCATCTATTACACAATTGATTGAGAAGTTTAGAGAATCCCAGCTCTGGTATTTATTTATTATATAACCCAGGACAAGGTAATCCCTCCCTGTCCCCATGTTGGGCCTCAATTTTCTTATCTATAACATGAGAGAATTGGACTGTATGATACATAAGTGAATATATATATGTATGTGTCTATATTTGTATCAATAAATTATATTTGTAGATATAAATGCAAATATATAAATATATGTGTATATAAATTGTAAAAATAAAAATATATTTGTACATATATATATATATATATATATATATATATATATATATATATATATACATACATGGGGTCTCAAGCTATTCTGATTCCAAGCCTAATACCCTATTCGTTCCATCAGAATTTCAGAGATGGAAGAAACTGTTTCATCTTGAAAAGGGAGGAAAGACTTTATAGGAAATAATCTTTCAATGGGTTCAAAGATGGGTAAAATTATTCCCAGATAAATTTTCTTTTCTTCTCTAAAAAAATGGATACAGGTTTTATGATGCTCCTCATTTTTTCCCAAATAAACTTTTAATTCATATGAAGAGCTAGGAAGGTGTTTCTCCTTTGTGCCCAATGCTTGGAACTTTTTTTAGTGTGTTCCTTGACCTGTCACTGTCCAGAAATTAAATACTGCTTCCTACAAACAGACTTTTTGAAGCTGCCAAGAGCGTAGCCTGAATTTTTCCTTTTCCCAGCTATTGGGAAATCACCTATCTTTCTTAAGAAAATTTAGGTGATCATACCTATGCATGAATAACATGGTGAATTCCTCGACTCCCTTGCCTTGCTTGTTGATTGGTATGCATAGGTGTTTAAGGAGAATTGCCACCTCTGAGTTAGGGCTTGCTGAGCCTTGTCAGGGCCACCCAATCACCTTTGTGCCACCTGTCACCCAGTCACCTGTGGCTCCAAGAAACAGTAGCATGTGCAACAGTTACATCCTAGTAAAACCATTCCAGCTGAGGGGCTAACCTCATTGGGGCTAACCAACAGGCCTCCAACCCATTGGTAAGTTAGGGTGATGTCTCCCTCAAGGATGGGAAGACTTTTTCCGGCAGAATGGGCAGATGAGAACAGCTCCAGTGGCCGTGAAGGTGGGATGTTTAGACCTTAGCCAGATGTTGGAGATGGAAGGATCCAGCTGGTCCCTCCCTGAGTAAAGCTGATGACTCCCTAACTTAAATCCATTTCCCTTAGGAACCAAGACATTGCCTCTTAGAAAACAAGGACAAAGAGAGATGTGTTCAGAGCAGAAGCATCTCACGCTACGGTGTGGCTGCTGTAAACCCACAGTGCTCAGCATCTTTCAGTACTCCAACTTGGGGGGGAGGGGAGAAAAAGGGAATGCAAATGGGAGTAATAAAAAAGAGATCCAACAACAGAAGAAAAAGAGGGAAGAGCAGGTGAGACTGGTGTGGTGTTAGTAAATGTTTGGCTTTTAGTTTTGTAGTTTTAGTAGGTGTTCAATAAGGTTTATTAAAGTGTCAGATTGTAATTCAGTGTGACTTATCTATTAAGTTATTAAAATAGACCCTCCGAATTCAAGTGTAAAGATTTAAGTCCCTTTGATTCTTTTGTTTTTCTTAGGAAAAGTGTGTGTGTGTGTATACATACATATACATATATATATTAAATTATCAAGTATTTCTTTTTCTTCTTTCCTCCTCCATCCACTACAAAGATGCATATGCTATATATAATGCAAATAACATGTAATTATATGTGTAATGTATAATAGATACCCACTAAATATACATAAAGTGTTTATATATACACATAAGTACACATTCAATTAAGTGTTTTTATCCTTTCTCCATGCACTGAAAAAAGAAATATATATATATATATATATATATAATATCTATCTAATATCTGTAGTATTAACATATATATGTAATACATGTGTAAATATATACAATCTACTGAATATACATGTGTATATTATATGTGTGTGTACATTATATGTTTACAAATGCTATATATTTGTTGGTGTTCAGTTGTTTAATCATGTCTGACTTCTATGAAGTTTTTTGGCAAACATACCAGACTAATTGGCCAGTTCCTTCTGCAGTGTTAATACACTGCACTGTTAATACATTTGCAGAAGCAAATAGGGGTTAAGGGATTTGCCCCAAATTCCATAGCTAGTAAGTTTCTGAGGCCAGATTTGAACAGGTCTTTCTGACTCCAGGCTTAGAGCTCTATCCACTGAGTGATCTACTAGTCTCCAACACAAAGAGTACTTTTTAAAAATTATGTGTGTGGGTATGGTGCGGGGTATGTGTATATATGTGTATGTATGCATATATTTAATGTGTATAGATTTAAGTATTAAGTTTATTTTTTCCTCCTTTTCTTCTGCCTCCACCCCACTGAAAACAAGAAATGCTGAGCCAGGATAGCACATAAATATAGTCAAGCCAAATAAATTCCCATATTATATTCTAATTAGCTCATAATCCTTTAAAATAGCACAATTAGCTTTCTTGAGGTGGATAGCCCTGCTTTTAGAAGACCTGTCACGATTTCATTATTATTTCGTCTTAGGAAGAGAATATAGCTCAGCTGAAACTAGATAAAGAGAGAGAGAGGCTGCAGATGAAGCAGAGGATGCAGCAGACCAGGAACATACTGCAGCAGGCCCTCCAAGACAGGAATGAACGTCTGGCTCAGGAAAGAGCAGATGAACTCTACTTGGACAACAAGTTTTTAGAAGTTGCTCGTCAAGAAACTCAAGATGAGACTGAAGAACTGAGGCAAAAGAAAGTAAGATCTTGTTTTCCTCTTGTGTCAGGAAGCTTCTGTAGAACATTTATTTCACTGTGTGTTTCTCCATGTTCAGCCTTGTGCTGACACATAAAGGGATGTACAACTCTAAAGAAACTAGAATTTAAAAAAAAGAAAGAAACTAGAATTGTGATAAGAAGTCACTGTAAATAAGCTCAAGTAGCTGCTCTGCCAAAAATCTGAGTCACAATCGTTATGAATAGGAAGCAGAGTTATGGGGATGTGGGCACTTCATCTGGCCCCCAAAGCCTATGTTTTGATATTTCCCTTAAATTCTAGAATCAAGGCTTGAGTTTCTGGCTTTCTATCACATGTTTTGTTTAAATGTAATGATTAATGAAATAATCAGTAGATAATTAAATACAATAATTCTCATGATAGCATGCACCATTTATATTGCTGTTGAAAATGAATTTAAAAGGTTTGAATATGGGCTAATTCATGGATACTAGTTATCAAGGACTATATACTTAATTTTGGGTCACCATATATAAATACAGAAAAAACTTATGTGAGTCCAATATAAGTTAACTAGGATTGTTTTCTTTTCTTTCTTTCTTTTTTGCTGAGGCAATTGGGGTTAAGTGACTTGCCCAGGGTCACACAGCTAGAAAGTTAAGTCTCTGAGATGAGATTTGAACTCAGGTCTTCCTGACTTCAGAGCCAGCCCTCTATTTAGCTGCCCCCCTTAGGATTTTTCCTTTTGGCCTGGGCCACTGATTTCTTCACTACTAATGTAGATCAAGAAATTAAGAAGCCCTTGTAATTAAGAAGGTCTGAGTTTGAGTCCTGCCTCAGACTCTTTGGCAAGTCACTTAAATTTTCAGCCTCTGTTTTCTCATCTGTAAAATGGGACTTTTAACAGCACCATCTTATAGAGTTGTGAGGATCAGTTAACTATTTTGCAAACTTTAAGGTTCCATATTAAAGTTAGCTATCACTACTATAATTATCATTCCTAGAAAACTGCCTGATTTATTAAGAGGTTAAGTGATTTGCCCAGGGTCACGAAGTTAATGACAGAGATAGGGCTTGAATTCAGATTTTCCTGATTCCAAAAGCCAATAGTCCATCCACTAAGCCATCCTACTTCTTAAGGATATTTTAATACACACACACACATACACACACACACACACACACACACACACACACACACACACACACATACACATCTCTAAAATAATCATTGATCTTCAAGTAGAATCAAAACAAATATTACTATTATATTACAAGCAAATCATATTAATGTAAAGAGGTTTTGGGAAACTTCCTTGTATTCTAAATTGAATCCTGATCAAAAAAGGGACTCATTTCCTCATTTTGAGAAATTCGTTGTTTCAATGGAGTTGGATACATTTCTATTTTTAAAACTTAAAAGTTAAATATAGTGGTCATATTTAGGTTCTGAGCATGGTATCACCTCTGCCTCACATCCCAGAAATTTGGACTCTATTGTTAGTGAAGTCACATGTACCTCAATTTCTTCATTTATGAAAGAAAAATAGAACTTTCCACGTCCAGGTCTTAAGGGTATTGTGAGAACAAATGAAATTAGATAGATATTAAATTGTAAGTGCTGCTTACAAATGATAAGACATTGCTATCTTTATACCATGCACACATCAGGATCTCTGCTAGGAATTGTAGTCCTTGACTTTACTTTTCTATACTTGTATACTTGTATATACTTCCTATAAATGTACTTATAGCATTTTTCCCCCAGAGATTGATCCGTTCCCTTTTTCCCTGAGAACACAGGAATTTCTTCCATGTCTAGGAATCCAACAACTTGATCCTGTCTAATCTGGAATTTTTTTTTTTTTTAATGGATCTTAACAATGGGCCCAAGAGCTGACCTGCAATTTCAAACTTCACCAATAGGAGTTGTTCAGTTCTTTCAGATCCACTTGGGGTTTTCTTGGCAGAGATATTGGAGTGATTTGCCATTTCCTTCTCCAGCTCTTTTTACAGATAAAGAAACCGAGGCAATCAGGGTTGAATGACTTGCCCAGATTCACACAGCTATGAAGTATCTGAAGGCAGATTTGAACTTCCTGACTGCAGGAGCAGTGCTCTATCTACTGGGTCACCTATATCTAATTTATAATATGCTCCATCCTAAAGGATCTTTATTTTTGAGACCTGGAATACTTAAGGAGATTTGAAATGACCCAATAATTTACTCTTAATCAAGAATAGTTGTATTAGCAGCTTTGAACATAGACATGAATTATTTAAAAAATCAGATCACCATAATTTATTAAAATATGTAAATATGAAATCATGCTTGACAATTGAGTTGAATTCTGTCCTTCAGAACATATTCTTAACCACAGATGTTACATCATCCTGTTGACCTATTTTTGATCCATTTTAATAAAAGAGAATAATAATCTGTTTAATTTAATTGAATCAGTATTCAAATAGTTGCCCTGAAATAATAAGGATTTTTTGAAATTTTTCCATAAAAATATGGATTTAAGGCACTTATTACTTCAGATATGAAATATCTCATAGCAGATATGAAATATCTCATAGGATATGAAAGAAATATCTCATAGGAGATTATCTTGTATTGAGAGTCAAGAAATCTTTCCTGATTCTTTTTAGTCAGTCATGTAACCTTAAATCTCTGTCTCCTTTCCAAGAAACCATTTCCTCATCTATAAAATAAAGGTGCTAGATTTGATAGTTTCTTTTTTTAAAGTTAATTTAATTTCTTAAAATATCTAATTTTTTCCTTAAATACAACATGTAAAAATGCTTTTTAACACTCATTGTTTTTCTTTTTAAGTTTTGAGTTCCAAATTCTACCCCTTCCATCTTCCTGTCCCCTCTTCTCAAGACTATAAGCAATTTGATATAGATTATACTTGTACAACATACAAAAGCAAAAGAAAGAAAGAAACTGAAAATAGTATGTTTCAGTCTGTACTCAAATGACATCAATCCTTTCTCTGGAGGCAAATAGCATTTTTTTCATCATAAGTCCTCTAGGATTATCTTGGATCATTGTATTGTTGAGAACAGCTAAGTCATTCACAATTCTTCATAATACAATAGTGCTGTTACTGTGTTTAATTTTTTCCAACGAACAAAACTATTTTACCTCCCTCCCATTTCTTACTACCCCTGGGTAGGGATGGCAGAATGGGGAGAGGTAGGGACGTAGATAAGGACGTAGAGAAAATATATATATTTTTAAACAAACATGCATAGTCAAGCAAATTGAATTCTCCCATTGGCTATGTCTAAAAAAAATGCATGTCTTATTTTGTACTCTGAAGTCCCATCACTTTTCTGTCAGGAAATAGGAAGCATATTTCATCCTATGGAATCATAGTTGATCATTGCATTGCTCAGAACTCGTTAAGTATTTTAAAGTTGTTTGTCCTTATAGTGTTGTTGTTCCTGTATAAATTCATCTGTTTCTAGATTGATTTTTAAGATTCCCTCCAATACAAGGATATGATGAGTTCAACTGGTTAGTCTTATAAAGAGAATATAAGCTAGTAGAGGAGAGGGGTGACCTTACATTTTCTTTGCATTTCAGTGCCTGGCACTCGTCTATCACATAGCAGTTGCTTAATCAGTGCTTGATACTTTGGTTGATCTAGCTTAATGGAATTATGATTATAGGGTTCATTACCCTATGAGTCATTCTTAGTTTGTATTATGCCCAAAAACCTTTCCATGTCCCACCATTTCAATTGTCAGAATCCATAAAAAAGTAGATGAATGAATGGATAAACAACTCAGGGTGCTTGCCTCCTACAGAAAGATCCCAATTGCCATGTTTACACATGGAGCTCTAGAGTGTGGGGTTTTTTTTGTTGTTGTTGTTTGTTTGTGTTTTTTTTTTCTGAGGCAATTGGGGTTAAGTGACTTGCCCAGGGTCACACAGCTAGGACGGTTAAGTGTCTGAGACCAGATTTGAACTCGGGTCCTCCTGTATTCAGGGCTGGTACTCTATCTGCTTCACCACCTAGCTGCCCCGCTAGAGTGTGTTTTACTTAACAACATTTCCTCCACCTAAATGTGAATAAAATGACTAAGTTGGCTATAATAAATTATATATTTCCTTTAGGAAGTCATGTGTGTGTGTGTGTGTGTATGTGTGTGTGTGTGTGTGTATGTGTATTATATATATATGTTATCTGTGCATACAAACAAAAATTGTGTCTCACTTTAAAAGTTTTAAATTCCATCTCCTTTTATTATGTAGGAAGACTTGGAGAGGGAGGGAAAACTTTATCAGGCCTATCTGAATCAGTACCGGGAACTTAAGGAACTTGAGGAAGAAAGGACAGACAGAATCATAGCAGTGGAGGCAGCAAAGATGACAGCCAAGAAGGACCTGCAGGTGAAGCTTGAAAAGGACGCAAGAAAACGACTAATGGATGATGTCTTAGCTACCAGACGACTGCAAATTATAGAAAAAAGTAAGAAATCTTCACTTTATTCCTCTATAATTGATTCCTTGTTTCATAATCCACAGAAGCCACAAACCTTTTCTCTCCTCAACTCTCATAACTTTTTTTTTTCCTTTCTCTCCCGACTAAATACCTCTCTCCCTTCCTGAGAAAATGGAGGGGGTTCCCCATAAGCTCTCCCTTTTCCCCTTCTTTGTATCTCACAATCTTTTGATATCTTTCCCCATCCTTCTTTTCTCCAGTGTTTGATAAGGAAGTGGACCTGCCAAGGCCAACCCCTCTCCATGGGCCCCAGATCTCATCTTTTCCAAGAGATCACAACCTCAGTCATCTCCTGACTCCCTCCCTATCTTTGTCATAGAGAGGGAGAGAGGGAAAGAGGAAGGGAAGGAGGGGAGGGAGGGAAAGAGACAGACAGAGAGGAAGAAAGGGAGAACAAGAAAGAGGGAGGGAGGGAGGGAGGGGAAGGGAAGAAAGAGAGAGGGAAAGGGAGCGAGAGATAGAGTGAGAGAGAGACAGAGATAGACAAAGACACAAAGGGAGGGAGGGAGAAGAGAGACAGAGACAAAGAGAAACAGTCATAGAGGCAGACAGAGATATAGAGAGATAAAGAAAGACGGAGGCAGAGAGACAGAGACAGATACAGAGACACACAGAAACACAGAGACCTTCTCCCATCCCATCTCTGTCTACTTTTCAGTCTCCCCCTATCTACTTACTTTCCCTACTGCCTTCAAACCATGCTCAAGTCTCCCTCACTCTCATAAAAGCTCTGCTATAACTTATCATCCCTTCAAGATATCAGTCCTATGTCCTTTTCTCATTCAAACCTCTAGAAAAACCTTTCTATACTCATTGTTCGTCTGCTCTCACTTTCCAACACTTTCCAACCAGTCTCTCCATTGCTAAATCAGATGCTCTTTCCTCAGTTTTCATTCTTCAACTTGACTGCTTTTTTTTTTTTTTTTTTTTTTTTTAACACTACTGACCGCCTGCTCTTTTCTGCATTTTCCTGAGACTCCCTTCTCATTCTCCTGCCACCTGTATGGCCCTCCGGATTCTCTTTTGCTGGCTCATCATCTTCATTTTCTGTAATATTTGTTAAGTATATACTGGGACCATGCAAGCACTTTTTTGATCCTCACAACAAGCCCGAGGATAGGTGCTGGTTTGTGACTTGCCCACGGGCACATTCCCAGTGAGTTTCTGAGATGTGATTTAAACTGGAGCCTGCCTGACTCCAGGCTCTAGCTGCCTTCTCATCCATATCTCACCTAAATGTGGATGCTCCTCAAGAGTTTTTTAAGAGCCCTTTTCTTCCCCTGTCTCTCTCTTTTGGTGACATCATCAGTTCCTATGATTTTGTCATCTTTCTGCAGATGTGTTCCATATGAATATATCCATCCCTAGGCTCTCCCTTCGACTTTAGTAACAATTGTTGATTTGGATCACCAGTTGCTTATTGGACATTTATAATAGGATATCTCAAATTAAGCATATAAAAGAGAAGTTATTTTCCCCCTCAATTCTCTCCAACTCCACCACTTTTCCAAACTGCCCAATTTCTATCAAAAAGTACCATTTTTCAAGTCTCCTAGCTTAGCTATAATCTTGATGTTATCCTGAACTACCTCACTTTTCCATATTTCACACATTCTAATTAGTTGCTAAATATTGCTACTTCAATCTTTTGCATTTCACCCCTTTCTTCTACTTAGGAAGTGACTATATAGCCATAGTCTTAATATCTTAATTCAGGTGTCCTTCTTTTACCTGCCACCAGAATCTAAAATGTTTTTGTCATTCCCCCATCTCCCTATTTCTGCTAGCCCCTATCTCATTCTCAGGAGCCTATTATCCAAATGTTGTTCTCTAGCTACCTGAAGCTCTTTGCCTTTCCCAGTAACTTTTTTTGGACCAAATAAAAAATTCTGTTAGGTAGAAAAGGAAAAAAAAATTACACTGGACTTGATAGTAGGAGAGATCTTGATTTGAATTCTTGATCTGATATATTTGTTATGTGAATCTGTGCAAGTAACCTTTGTACCTCAGTTTCTTTATATGTGAAATAAGAATAATAACATTTGTACCATTTACATCACTGGATGGTTGTGAGAAAAGTGCTTTGTAAACTTCAAGAGCTATCTAATCATTGATTTATCATTGAAAGCTCACTAGTTCAGGGTTACATGTGTATGACTATCCAATTCATGTGCAATTATTTGTGATACTGTTTGGCATTTTGGCATTTTCTTGACAAAGATACTGGAGTGCTATTTCTTTCTCAAGCTTATTTTACAGATGAGGACACGGAGGAAAACAGGGTTAAGTGACTTGCCCAGAGTTACCCATCTAGTGTCTGAGGCCAGATTTGAACTCAGGAAGATGAGTCTTCCTAACTCTAGATCTGATATTCTATCCACTGGACGACCTGGCTTCCCCGATTAAATAATAAATGCCATTTTTATAGGATTAAAATATTCGCATTCATCAGTTTCAAATCTCTCTGAGTCTCAGTTACTCTATTTGTAAATTCATCTAAAACTTGACTTTTAAATTTTGGCTAATTCACACTAGAATGCAAATGATATTTAAGCCTTTAAAAGATGATGGCTTTGAAAAAAAAAAAAAGAGCTTTTTAATGCCAGTGGAACTAATTGTTAGACTGGGATCCATATTTGTAATGAAGAGTGCTTATTGCCCTTACCTCTTCTACCAATAAAAAAAAACATCAGCTCATGTTTCTTCAAAGTTGCAAGCTGAGTTCACAGAACTCAATGAAGCTAAGATCCATAACATCTAGAAATAGATATAGTGGCCTTTACAATATTTAATTAATAGTTCAAGGTAATGAGAGGTGACCTCTAGAGTAACTTCCAGCTCTAATTCTATGGTGCTCTTTTTAACTGCCAAGAGAATAGTACAGGCAATATTTGATGAATGAATGAAAAGCAGAGATTATAGTTTGGGATCTCCTGGCCTAAACAGGCTTCATGAACAAGGAAGAATTCAATTTGATCTTAAAAGGAGGATTTTTTTAAAAAACCATAACTAATCCCAGGTTGTACTCATCAAAAAAAGTAATACACTAGACAGTTATATAATACAATGTTTTTTTATTATTATGAATAGCGTTTTTATTTTCAAAATACATGAAAAGATACCTTTCAACATTCACCCCTGAAAAACCTTGTGTTTGAAATTTTTCTCCCTCCCTTCCTCCCATTCCCCTCCCTTAGACAGCAAGCAATTCAATAAATGTTAAACATATGCCATTCTTCTATACATGTTTTCACATTTATCATGCTGCACGAGAAAAATTAGATAAAAAACAAAATGAGAGAAAAAAAACAAGCAAACAACAAAAAGGTGAAAATACTATGTTGTGATCCACATTCAGTCCCCATGCTCCTCTTTCTAGATACAGATGGCTTTCTCCATCACAGATCTATTGGAGCTTTATAAAAATAAAATAATAAATTTTCCATGTGAAAACAAAACAAAACAAAAAGTCACCTTATTGTTGAAAAGAGCCACGTCCATCAGAATTGATCACTGTATAATCTTGTTGCCATGTATAATGATTTCCTGGTTTTGCTCATTTCACTCAGTATCAGTTCATGTAAGTCTCTCCAAGCTTCTCTGAAAACATCCTGTTGATTGTTTCTCATAGAACAATAATATTGTATAACAATCATATACAACGAGTTATTCAGCCATTCTCCCACTGATGGGCATCCACTCAGTTTCCAGTTCCTTACCATTACAAAAAGGGCTGCCACAAACACTTTTGCACATATGAGTCCTTTTCCATTTTTTATGATCTCTTTGGGATACAAACCCTGTAGAGATACTGCTGGATCAAAGGGGATGCAGTTTGCTAGCCTTTTGGGCAAATTGTTCTCCAGAATTGTTGGATCAGTTCACAAGTCCACCAGCAATGTATTATTGTCCCAGTTTTTCTACATCCCCTCCAAACATTCATCTTTATCTTTTCTTATCATCTTAGCTAATCTGAGAAGTGTATAGTGGTACGTCAGTTGTCTTAATTTTCATTTCTCTGATCGATAATTATTTAGAGCATTTTTTCATATGACTGTAGCTGGTTTTAATTTCTTCATCTGGAAATTGTCTGTTCATAACCTTTGACTATTTATCAATTGGAGAATAGCTTGCATTCTTATAAGTTTGAGTCAATCTTCTATATGTTTTAGAAATTAGGCCTTTATCAGAAAAAAAAAAAACAGATAAAAAAGAAAACAACAAAGGAATTTGGGGAATAGGAAAAAAATAAAAAGGCAATGTATTAATGAAGGCCAGAAAAAATATGGGCAAGTTTTCATCTTGTTTAAAGTTTTTTGGGGGGAAGGGGAGAAGGTGACTTACACAATTCCATAGTTTGGAAATTAATTACTTTCATTTTTTTAGTGGAAAGAGAGGCAAAAGAAAAATGTCTTGATGAGGAATTCATAGTGCAAGGTCTTGAAGAACTTAACCGTGAAGATATAGAAAATTATGCAAGGTACAACATTATTTTTTATCTTTCTTACAATTAAAAAATCATTTGTAAATAGTGGGAACAGTGCCCCAATTGTATTCATTAATAACACATCTGTATAACTTCTTTCCTCCCAAGAAATAAAATCTTCATAAAATTTGACAATCATCAATGACAATCATCTCTGGTCTAGAAAGCATACAAATACTAAAAAATAAACTGTAGTGCTAAATGAGTATAGGATGACCAGCTACATTGGTAGGAATGATCCTAGGTTGATAAGCCTGAGAAAATGATTTAAATGATTTTTTCCAGCTTTTTTTGGATTTGTTAGTCTAATGTTATGGTATCATAAATACTTATTAGTTATCCTAATAATTCCTGTGTATAATGAATCTGGCCTATGATAATAGTTTTTTGTACTAACCTAATAAGCCAGTATTCCAGGATGCCCTTTACCTGCCACAACTAAATTTGGATTGAGGAGTATGCAGAAGAGAGAAATTTGGCTTTTCGTTACTTCCTCACTATGGCAGCAGTTAATATTGTTGCCTAAATCAGCTTATAGTCTGAAGAAGGGAGGGAACTTATTTTATATCTTTTCTAATCTTAATTTCCATTTCCTGGGTTCGTTCCTCAGATTTATTACTATTCATTCCAAAACTATTTTCAATGTCTGAAAAAAAAGACATTTCTTTAATAAAAAATAAGTATATCTATTTTATAAAAGATAATGATATCACTATTAGCTTGGAATCACTAAAAACAAATTATACCCATTTGTCTGGCTTTATCATACATGCTTCAAATAGAATTTTTAGATAACTTTTAGCAATAATAACTCACAATAGTTCCCTTAAAAAGATATTTACTGTTCATTTTTGTATTGTAATATTTTCTATAAGATTCTTTGTATGTTCATTATTAGTCATTGAATTATTATATATATTATTTTTATCAACACTGATCCTCTCAACTGGATATGAAAGAAAGGGAAGTGTCATTTACTTTACTGAAGGATAGCAAATAATATCTTAAGGAAATTTAAATGGTTAATTTGGTAATTTTTACACTTGTATCATTTCTATTATTAGAAAATGCAGGGAAACCCTGGAATATAGGGAGAATCTGCAAGCTCAAATTGAACATCAGCAACAGGTACGAGAGGCAGAAAAAGAAGCAGAAAGGAAAGAATATGAAGCAGGGCTGGAGGCAAAGAAAGAATTCAGTGAAAAAATTCAAGAAGCACTTGCAAAGTATGAAGCAGACCAAGAACGCCTCCATCCTTTTCGAAGAACTAATTCAAAAGAAAATTCATTTCCATGCTAGGATGTTTAGTATCAATTAAGATACAGATTAACACATCTAATGGTCAAAAATAATTTATTTTCAAATGCTTACTAACTCATTAATAAACTATTCTTCCTAAATATCTTTACAATAATGTTTTATTCTTTCTGGAATAAATTCCTTATATCAAGTTAAATGGCAGAAACTTAGCCACCTTATTTTCTGGGACTTATCTGATGTCTGCCTAATACCCACTCTTGTCCTTCCACTTACCATGTCTTTATTCATTGAAGTATTTGTTAGCCTTATCTGTTCATTCCCTGACTTTTATTATGCTTGCCTATGTATCCTGACCATATTAGTTACTTTACTCAAAAGCATTAATAGCTCTCTTTTGCCCCTAGGATAAACTATGAACTCCTTTGGGTGGCATTTAAAGCTTTCCTGAGTTTGACTCCAACCTAGCCATTAAACCTTGTTTCAAATTATACCATTCCATTTATTCTATGGTCCAACTGAATTATAGCTAATTTCCCAAACTAGGCAATTCTACATCATTTTCACAAGCCATTTCCTATACTTAACACACACCCTCATCTCTTCCTCTCAGAATCCTTGTGTCCTTCAAGGATCAATTCAGGTGCAATCTCTTCCCAATAACTTCCCAATCACCCTGTTATTATTGGTGCTCTCCCTCTTTAAATTACCTTTTATTTATAATTATTATTTTATCACATATATTAAGTATGTATCTAATTTCATCAAGGTAAACTCCTTGAAGGCAAAGATGGTTTAGTCTCTCTCTTTCTCTCTCTCTCTCTCTCTCTCCTCTTTCTTGATGAAGCAGTTGCAGTTAAGTGACTTGCCCAGGGTCGCACAGCCAGGAAGTATTAAGTGTCTGAAGCCAAATTTGAACTCAGGTCCTTCTGACTTCCACGGCACCAGCCAGCTGCCCCAATTTTTGTATTTCTAAAAAAAAAAAAAAACTGCCTGCGTCTACCTAAGAACTGCTTAAGCTTGATGTTTTTCAAGCACCACCTCTGCAACAGGTTCCTAATCAGTATTGGCTGTTCCTGTTTCATTCTTCCAGTTTGTACCGGTAGGTGAAGCACTGTATAAACTACTGGACTAGTAGTAATCAAGACCCAAAATTAAATCGTACCTCACACACTTTTTTACCTTTGGGACCTCAGGCAAATCATATGATCTCTTTCCAACTCATTTCCTTATCTTTAAAACTTAATTTCTTGGTCCTACCATCTCCAGAAAGTTTTCTTTTCCTGTTTGTTCCCTATCTCCCTGACCTTGAAAATCTCTCTTCAATTTTCTATAGATTTTTTCCTTTACCAAATTTCATCTAAAGTTACTTATCTGTAAAGGAATCCCCTGTAAGATTAGAAGTTCTTTGGGAGTAGTCTATTGTTCCCATCTTTGCATCCTCTCAACCCATCAGTTTCTTGTACATAAGGGATAATGTGTAGCTAAGTTATATTGGATGAAAAGCATTAGGAATCAGAAAATCCGGATGAGCCAGAATTTGGGGCCAAACCAAATTTGATTAGCTGCTATTAATGCCTTTATGCAAAGCTGACAAAAATGTTAAACAGCAATGGGCCAACTCTAGATCCTCAGGGATCTTCCAAGAAGACTTCAACCTAATCTTTGGGTCCCACTTATGAATCAGGTCTGAATCAACTTACTACCCTAGTGTCTAAATACTAAGATAAAAATTATATAAGGTTAAACTGGTTCTCATGTTTGTCTTTGAATCAGTTTCTCAAGTGCATAACAGAGGAGGTGCAATTGATGTTGGTCATGATGTCCAGCTCTTTATTTGTGACCACATTTGAGTTTTTCTTAGCAGAGATACTGGAGCAGTTTGCCATTTCCTTCTCCAGCTCATATTACAGATGAGGAAATTAAGATAAGTAGAGAGAGCTAAGTGATTTGCCCAGGATCATGCAGCTAGTAAGTATTTGAGGTCAAAACTGTGGTACAGCGACTCTTAACCAAAATTAAAAATCAGAGATTCTCAACTTAAAAAACAAAAATGGATTTGTTATGATCTCACAAGAAAGGGCAACTCCAAACTGACAAGGTGTCAGAACAGGAATGCAAAGTGCAAACACCAGGTTATATAGACCCTAACCAGAAACCCCCACCTCGCTTCTTATTTTTTCTCAGAAGATTGGCTGACAAGTTCTAATTTATCCAGAGACTAAATATTGATCCCAGAACACATTTCACCTATTAGGTACTTAAATGCTAATGAAAATGTGTGTGAGGGGAGACAGGAGGGAAATGTTAAAGATAATCAAAACCCTGAAGCTTTTAGCTATAGCTCAACTCATTTTTGTAAAATCTCAAGTCACAATTAGGACATAGATGAAGACCACATTCTTAGAAAAGGGCTTCACTCAATTTACCCCATTCAATCCTTTCTCTTACTTATTAACCTTTGAAGATCTCTCACACCACCATTCTTGATACATGTTGTCAACCATCTTGTTGTTAGTCTCCAATCCCTCTTGATCTATTTTTTTTCCTCTACTGGGGTCCATCTTCACCTTTTTAATACTCCAAGTCTAACTGGATTTCTCTCCCAGATTGTTCAATCTTTATCATCCTGACCAGTGATGCTTTCACTTCCCTTATGATAAACTGCATCACACAGGGAAGGCAGACAGGAACTAATACAACTCCACTTAAAACAATCAGAAGGAACCAAAGAACCTGTTTCCACCAGCTGCTTCCCGACCAAGATCACCTACAGGTATTAAATGGGGAGGACCAGGTCTGGAATGGGACATAGGCCAATTTTCTGATGTCTTTGGCAATTTCCTTCACTACTTGCCTATTATCATCAATTTTCACACAACAAAAATTTAATTTCCCACAAACTCCACCTTCTTCAGCCAACAAGTAGTCTAATACCAGTCTATGCTGGAGTACTGTGTGTCTAGTCTGAATGGCCTGGTCAGCTAACAAATCCAGTGCCTTTGTCATCTGGTTAGTGTGAAATGGACAAAAGACTGGCCCCCTCATCCCTGGGTCAAGGGGTCTCAGGCTTATAGGAAAATGTTGCTTAAACTAAATTAAGGGAAGTTTTATGTTCAGACTGGGCTGCATCCCCGGGTTCATGAGACCCCAGACATTCCGAGAAGTGTGTGGCTAACAGAGCCAAGACATCATTGCAAAACATGCCCATAGGTTCCCTTGTGTGCTCATTCTCGTCCAGACATTTCCCCATTGTAAACGAGAAACTGTGTCAGTGATTCCCAAAATTTGTAACCACGAGGCTATACCAAGATGTGGCAAAAGGGCTTAAAAGTGCACCACACTAAAGTTTTGGGGCTGATCTCTACTAGCCTGTCTAGAGGGGTCAGTCTCCAGCCGGCTAATAAATGATGCTTTAAATTGAATAATTTGGTCAGAGCTGTCTATCTCATGTCAGTCCATTTCAAGTAATTATTTCCACCATGTCCTGTAGTCTTAATGAGCTTATTCAACATACAAATTGGGGTTCTGTACCCCCAGCTCCCATCTGAGGCCATCTATCATCCTAACCATTTGTGTCCCCAGCAATTACCACAAATAAAAATGTCTATCAGGAAAGTCAGCAACAACAGAAATACTAAAAGAAACAGACATATGCATCTAGCAACAGATACACACTGTCTACTTATTTAGGAAATAATGATCACATATTTTGAGATAAGAAACTGCAAAATCTTACATAGTTGGAATTGTGCTCATAGCTTCTACGGAACACTTATCCTGATTATAGAAATTTGCTATAAGAGGAAAAAGCAAGGACATGATTATAATCAAAACCTGGTCCTTTAGGACTTAGCCTGAGAGCACATACATGACAGGTAAAGCATCCTTAGCTCAATTTGACTTTAGGTAATTATATGTAATAATTCCACTTTATAGTCAGACAGCAATAATCAGGTGGGTTCTTATTCAAAGGAACACCACTGAGAAACTGAGTCAGAAGGATCCCAACTTAAGCAGAGGCCAAGATTGTCCTCCCAACTCTTGCCCAGATTTAATTTCTTAATGTTTTTATGAATGAAAATAATGTCTTAATTTCACATTAAAGAATCCTTTCAGAATTGACATTTATAATTTCTTCATTCTAAAAAATGTTAATTCAACTTCTTCCAATGGAGTCCCTAGAAACTTTTCTGGAAATATAAATAGCAGGTACAACACCAATACTGTTAAAATTGCTCCAAACACAATTAATCTCCCTTTCTACTAAAACAGTCTTGATTGTCCTGGTGCAAAGTCAAAAGTGCAATTGCTCTTAACAGTCCCTTCTTGAGGTTCCTATACAGGTCCCTTAACCCCAGTGTTCTCAGCCTCCAGACTGCAGTTTCAGTCATCTGTAACATCTGGTAAAAATCCTCCTCACTCTGTTTTTCCAGGATTTAGTAAGTGCCCACTTTGTTGGAACTGCAAACTTTAAAGGTGTTGTCTGGGCCAGGAATCCTTGTTTCCTAAGGGCTAAAAGGGATCAAGACACTGCCAGTGTATAATTCCATAAAAATTTATCCTTTGTTTCAGTAGAGGGTCTTTCCCTTTTTCCTCCCCCCCCCCAAAATAAACTAATTTCATATGGGAAAAGTCCCAGATAACTTTGGGAACAATTCTAATTCTTTAACAAAGCAATAGGCAAACGTTTGGTCTGAGGTAATTTAGTTTCTAACATCAATTTAGTAATCTGTTTCTTAAGAATTCGATTCATTCTTTCCATTTTCCTTGATGAGGCCAGATGTCTAGGTGTATGGAATTGCCAATCAAATTTTCAATACCTCCTCATTATTTCTTATAAAACCTTAGACGTAAGGTGTGATCCTTTATCAAAATTAAGTCTCTTCCAATCCATACTTAGGTGCGATTTGTTCCAGTGTTATTCCATTAATCCTTCTTAAGGCAGCAGAACCCAGAGGAATGTTTCCACTCATCCTATAGAATAATCCACTATAATAAGTAAATACCTCAATTATCACATTGATGTCAATTCAATAAAACCTAACTTGAATATTCTGGAGCCAGGCTCCTTCCTTTTTATTTATCTTTAGACATATTATACATTTTTCAGATACAATATATTTTGCACATATCCCTATATGACAAAATTTCCTGCTTTTACTTCTTTGTTAAAGGAAGAAAGCAAGATAAATCTTCAAGATATAGAATATAGGTAACATCTAATTTTGGACCAAATTTCACAAAATTTATACCACATATCCAGCAGGGCTGACAAAATGTTAAATCACAGCTCATACACTTTTTTTTAACTTGAAATCAAATCAAATACAGATTTAAACATCTAGTAGCAATACTTCAATATTAGTGCATACATATTTCTAAAATTTTATACCAGAATAAACAAGTTTACAATTTTACTAGGTACTAATTAATAGTAATTATCTCATACAATTTCAGAATCAGAATTCCAATTTAAACATACATAGCCCCGAAATTTAAGGTAGCAGAAAATTGCCCTTTCAAGTTCATCTACAGGGCTTTAAGAAATTGATGAACTTTAGGTTTCTGGGGGGGAGGGTCAGAGAAATCTGAACCCAGGTGTGCAGCTTCAGGTTTGTGGCCCAGTGACCAAACTACATGCCAGAAATTCTGGGGTGCCATGTTGAAGATGTTGGGGCACCAGCACAAACCCCAGAAGAATCCAGGACTGGCAATTATACCAGCCTAGCTAAAACAGATTCCACAAGCCTCAAGGGAAAGAATTATGTCAAATCCCAGAGGTGAGGTTTTAGTCTTCTTGCAGTTTTTCTGTAAACCCTCAGAAAGCTTTTAGTCATGTAAATTAGGGCTATATAAAAATACTAACTCAAGTTAGCTGACTGAGAGATAGGGCCAAGCAACTTAGTCCACTTCTGGGTAGAGGAGAAGAGGGAAGTTCTGGAGCTACAGCCATAGGAGCAGCTGTCAGGGGTATTGAAGGCTCTTTTAAATTTACTCCCAGTCCTCAGGGATCCACAATTCCTCCTAGCAGGGAGCCTGCCCAAACAGAACAACAGTGTTTAATCCCTCTACATTTTGGTACTTCTTCCAAATTCTTCCTAAAAGGCTATCTTCTGGGAACACAGTTAGGTTTTTAGAGCCCCTTAGGTTGCTTCTTTCCCATGGTTCACAGTATCTTTTTGATGTAGGACTCACCTGGTCTTATCAAAGGAAAATTGGATCACCCTTACAAACTCTAACCGCTTAGAGTTTCCCAAATTCAAAATGAAATAAGAGCCTTTTACAATCTCTAACCATTTAAAGTCTCCCAGTTCCAATCCCAGTCATCCAATCAACTAACTCACCAGTTCTTGGTAAAGGGAAAAATCTTCTTACAGTTTTCCAATTTCAAAGTGAAATAGGAGCCTTTTATAGACTCTAACTGCTTAAAGTCTCCCCATACCAATGCCAGTCATCCAGCAGCTCACCAGTTCTCGACAAAGGGAAAGTCCTCTTACAGACTCAAACTGCTTAGAATCTCTCCCCCCTCACCAATTTCTCACCCTACCTGGGTGTGCACAACTTTCTCAGATGCCTTATCTCCTGAGCTAAATTAATCCTCTACTTCCATTTCCATTTTTGTTTCCTCTGAGTATCTCTCTTTGGGAATTTATCCCACCCAAGTCCAAGGACCACCAGAGAACTCTCTGGAGGGCACCTGCCCAAGGATTCAGTACAAGGGAGACCCCTCATGAACAGGCATATCTCAGATTGAGCCCCCAATGGTGTGGGACAGCAACCCTTACCCAAATTAAAATCAGAGACTCTCAAGATGAAAAGCAAAAAAGGATTTATTATGATCTTGTGAGAAAGAGCAACTCCCAACAGACAAGGTATCAGTAGAGGAGTACAAAGTGCAAACTGAAAAACACAAGATTATATAGACCCTAACCAGAAACCCCCACCCCCCTTTTCTTCCATTGGGTGGGGAATTCTAATTTACCCAGAAACTAAATATTAACCCCAGAACATACTTTACCTCTTAGGTACTTAAATATTAATGAAAAGATTGTGGAGGGAAATGTTTAAGATAATCAAACACCTGCAGCTTTTAGCTATAGCTTAACTTGTTATACCAAAATCTCAAGCTACAATTAGGTCATAGGTCAAGGCCACATTCTCATGAGAAGTCTTCACTCAGTTTATTCCATTCAGATCTGAATTTAAGGAGAGAGGTTTTTTTTGTCTTCAGGCTCAGCACTCCATCCAAAGTGCCATCTAACTGCCTACAGTTTTCAATAGTTTTCTGTAGGCTGAAAAATATCTGGGGATTATAGTAGGAAAGAAAAATCAATACAAATTAACAATGAACTAATAAGGACAGTGTCTAAGTTCTCCAATTCTCTGCTCTGTCCAGGGTGAATCTAGAGTATTGTGTTAAGATCTAGGAGCCATATTTTATGAAGTCACTGATAACTGCAGCTGTACAGAGAGGGCTAGTTGGAGAATAAAGGATATTAAGATTCTACCATCCAACTCTGAAGTCAGAAGGACCAGAGTTCAAATCCAGCCTCAGACACTTAACACTTCCTAGCTGTGTGACCCTGGGCAAGTCACTTGACCCCAATTGCCTCAGGGGAAAAAAAGATTCTACCATAAGATAGTAACTTCAAGGAAATTAGGCATGTCTAACCTGGAGAAGTTAAAAGGTATGCCAACCATGATAACTGTCTTCAAGTTATTTAAAGAGCTCATTTATGGAAATTAGATTAAATTTATTTTGGTGGTCTCAGGAGACATAGCTAAGATTAATAGGTAGATGTTTCAAAGGGACAAATTTAAACTTGATATTAAATGAGATGAGGTGAGATCTTTCAAGACAGTTGAGAAAATCGAGTAAGGCTTCATCTACTTCAGAGTTCTAGTAGGCCTGAAGGACTCTGAAGTTCGAGCAAAGGGCATTGCCTTCCCCTCCTATGACATCTCCCTATTTCATCCAAATATGGGCAACTATGTACTTATTGGTCAAGTTCAATTTCATGGGTAGATCTCGCGTTTAGAATGTAAGACTCTCAGCCAATGAGGATGAGGGTCAGCGGTGGGAGGGGGCGTTTTGCGTTAGGGATTAAAGGTGCTGTCCTGCCCACAGGAGGCGCTTCCTCTCTTCGATAGTCTACTCGAAGAGTGGGACGCCCTTCTCGCGAGAATGTACAATAAACTTTGCTTTTCTCTAGAGCTCTCTCCAGCTTTTTTTATTAAATGGTGTTCCCTGACCATTTCCGTACCACACAATATCAAGAGAAATGTCCTAACAACTAAAACTACCCAAAAATAGAATAGACAGTCTAAGGAAATAATGACTGCAGACAAAGGCTAATTAAACACCTGTTTGAGTTATGTAGATTCTTGATAAGTGTGATTAGACTAGGTGGCCTGGCTTCTCCTTGGTTATATTATTCGGTGACTATTAGATCTTTCTAGCCCTGATCTCCCTTCTAAGTTGTAGACCTTCATTACGACTATTTTAATGCCCCATTGGCACTTTAAACCCAGTATGTTATAAGGCAAGCTAACTAATTGTCATTTAAACTTGCTAGCCTTTCTGACATACTTCTGTGTGGTAAGGGTCACTGTTCCCCCCTTTCCAATTAATCAGAGACTTGTTTTAGGAGAAGCAAAAAGGAATTTATTGCTTTCTCATGAGACTCAGTGTCAGTCAAAAATATCATCAACAAAGCAGTGTAAAATGAACAATTCTCAGCAACTTCAGATCCTGAAGCAGCGTCCCCACCTGGCTCTTCTTTAGAAGAGAATTTTCCCCAACAACAACAAAAAAAAAGCAGGAAACAAAGATGTTCACTCTACAGAGCAGGGGACTTGTAATCTTGCCCTTCCCTCATTCCGAGTCACAAGAGGAGATGTGGTGAAAGAATGTGAATGCACGTGGGCTTCAACAGTGCAAAGCTTAGGGCAAAGAACAAAAATACTCTTAACATCTCAGGCTATCATCCTTGATTACAAAGTCAGTCCCCTACCCCCTAGGAGCTTACATTTTAGTAGAAAAAATTTATCTCCATCCTTGATTATTCTTTGATGTCCTTTTGAGTTTCAATTTTCTAATTTAAGTTTCATTTCTCCAATTTAATTTTCATAACTGGAAACCAAACAAATCCCCATCCTTCCCTCACCCCAACTTCAGTAACTGGATGAATAGAGCACCAGGCCTGGAATCATGAAGACTTTTCCTCCTAGCTATTTGCCTCAGTTTCCCATCTGTAAAATGAGCTGGAGAAGGCATTTATATAGCACCTATTTATATGCTAGGCATTGTGCTGAGAGCTTTACAAATATCTGATCAGAGATCAGAGGCATGTATGAAGAAAATCAGCTAACTGTATTTGGAAGAATAGCAACATAATCTCTTCAAAGGATAGAGAACATGCTGATTTTTACAATTGCTGTACTCTTCCTCCCCAATTGTGGTAACCTGAGCTTTGAATATCTATCGCATTCTATACAAAAGACAGAACTGAAGTGATTTTCAGGGGCAGTCAATGGTTACCCACCCCAAGGGCTCTAGGGGGAAAAAAAAGAAAACAGTAAAAAACAAACAAAAAACTACCAAGTACAGGGAATCCTCCATATTTGCTCATTCGTGGTATGGAGTATTTTTCATGCATTGTAACAATTCATCATTGGCTTAACTTTTTCGAGGTTCTGCATTAGCCTATTGCTAGCCCACTTTAATCCCTTAAAGTCTGATTTTACCTACCCTTGTGTCCACTTACAGACTAGGGAAATGTCTCTGTGAGTAATGAATGGGCATTTCTTTGGCTTTCATAAATATAAAAATTAAATTGGAGAAATGAAACTTAAATTAGAAAATTGAAACCCACAGAGACATTGAAAGGTAGTTAGAGGTAGAGATTTATCACCTCCAAAACAATGTAAGAATGTAAGCTCCTTAGCTTCAATTTACTGCCCCCAGGCCTACATTTCCCGTAGAATGAGATTGCTTAAATTAGAGCTAAGTAGGAGTGGTCCTGGACTAATTTTCAGCTCAATAGTGGGTGCAGCTACTCAATAGAAATATCAGGTCCAGATCTCCAGCTAAATGAGACCACAAGTTCAGCTAAGTAGGGAGTGGTCCTGGGCCAAATCTTAATGAAACCACTTAACTACCCCAAGGGTGGGTCCTTGTCCGGGGAGTTTCAGGGCTCACTCCTCATCCCCTCCCCTAAATGGCAAGCAACTCAATATATATTAAACATGTTTAAATATATGTTAAATCTAATATGTATAAACATATTTATATAATTCTCTTGCTCCACAAGAGAAATCAGATCAAAAAAAGAAAGTAAATAAGAAAGAAAACAAAATGCAAGCAAACAACAAAGAGTGAGAATTTTGTTATGTTGTGATCCACACTCAGTTCCCACTGTCCTCTCTCTGGGTGTAGATGGCTCACCTCGTCACAAGATCATTGGAACTGGTCTAAGTCATCTCACTGTTGAAGATTTCCACTTCCATCAGAATTGATCATCATATAGTCTTGTTGGTGCTTTGTACAATGATCTCCTGGTCCTGCTCATTTCACTCAGCATCAGTTCATGTAAGTCTCTCCAGGCCTCTCTGAATTCCTCCTGCTGGTCGTTTCTTACAGAATAATAATATTCCATAACATTCATATACCATAATTTACACAACCATTCTCCAACTGATGGACATCCATTCATCTTCCAGTTTCTAGCTACAACAAAAAGAGCTGCCACAAACATTTTGGCACACAGAGGTCCCTTTCCCCTTTTTAATATTTCTTTGGGGTATAAGCCCAGTAGTAGTACGGCTGGGTCAAAGGGGATGAACAGTTTGACAACTTTTTGGGCATAGTTCCAGATTGCTCTCCAGAATGGCTGGATTCTTTCACAACTCCACCAACAATGCATCAGTGTTCCAGTTTTCCCACAGCCCCTCCAACAGTCATCATTGTTTGTTCCTGTCATCTTAGCCAATCTGACAGGTGTGTAGTGGAATCTCAGAGTTGTCTTAATTGAATTTCTCTGATCAGTAGTGATTTGGAGCATCTTTTCACATGACTAGAAATAATTTCAACATGTTATATCTTCTGGAAACCACAGGTGAGAAGGAGAGGTGAACATGGAAGGTGGATGAGCAGCCTTGAAAGAAGTTCAGCTAGTCCTCACAACAGAGGTGAATACCCCATACACTATAAAAACACCCACGGACACATATATAGATACACACACATATATATATACTTAGATATGTGAATATGTAATATACACCCACATGTATGTATGTATGTAGGTATATACACATACATACATATATAATACACACATTTCTGTTTATACATATACTCACATTGTTTATATGTTTTATACACATGTGTGTAATACATATAAATGTGAATGCATATATACATGCATGTGTATAACAAATGGCTATCTCAATGTGTATCACTCACATGATTTGAAGACAAAAATAGATGCTTCCTCCCCTGCCCTCCCCCCTCAAGGGAGACATTAATTCCTTTCAAGAGAAGAAGCAGGAAGAAGATGCCAAAAGTCAAAATCTCTGCTCTTCTCACAGAGATGAAGTATAAGGATAGCATTATATCTAACTGCTCATATAAATATGGTTAGTCTAGGGAAAATAGTTTTTAGGTTAAAGCTAAAGTGTTGATCACCATTTCTTTTTATTTTATTTTTAAGTAATAACATTTTATTTTCAAGATATGTGGAAAAATAATTTTTGACATTCAACCTTGCAAAACCTTGTGTTCCAAATTTTCCTCCTTCTCTTCCTACTATCTCCTCCCCAGAGAGCAAGTAATCCAATATATGTCAAACATAAACAATTCTTCTATACATATTTCCACATGTATGCACAAGAAAAATCAGATCAAAAAAGGGTAAAAAACAACAACAAAAAAGGGTGAAAAAAACTATTTTGTGATCCACAGAAAGACAGTCCTCTTTCTAGATGCAGATGTTTTTTTCCATCACAAGTCTGTTGGAATTGGTCAAAATTATCTCATTATTGAAAAGAGCCACATCCCTCAGAATTTCATCACCATTTCCTAATAAGGAAAAAAGGGACACTCAACTTTTATATCCAAGGTTTGACTCCTTTCCCACCAAATACTAGTTCTACAAAATATGCATAGAATAACAAAAAACAAACATCCTGCCACTTATCCAATTTGATAGCAAAACAGAAATCAGAGAGGTTAAGCATATGAGAATATTCTCATATACATTATAAATTTATGTATCTTCGTATGTATAACAGGTGATACAAATTGAAGGAGCTCTCCCATGAGAGCAAGAAATCTTAGTTGAACCAAGGTGGTCTCAGATTTCACTCAAAGAGCAATTCCCTGAATTCTTTAGTGCAACAGAGCTAAAAATAAGGACACAATCAACATTGTACATGTTGGCTTTTACTAAAGTCTTTCTCCCTTTATGGTCTTGAAGAGAGATTGGAAACACATGCATCTCCTCTCTTAATGCTGGACACTAGAAATACCCAAAGAGATAGATTTTTCTTCTCTTGCCCCTTGCCAAATCTGTCCCACTCCTTACATACACACAAAGCATTGATGTCTACTCAGGAGGAGAGAGTCGCACACAATCAGTTTTGGGACTCAGGTTACACACACATACACACACACATACACACACACATACACACACACACCCCCCTAGCACAAATCAGAACAAATAAGTATAAAAAACAGAGCTATTGCTAGGGTTACATTTTTATCAAAGAAATATTCATTTAGAAGGAACATTTCAAAGAAAATTAGATAAGTCCCAACAGCCATAAGAATATTAAAACTTTCCAACTATTTCCTCGTCATCTTCTAATTAAACCTGGTTGCACTTTAGCACTAGCACTGAAAATGCATTTTTAAAAAATCTCTTGCTCAATTTAATATTTTTTTTCTTTCATGAATTAGTATTTAGTGAGACTGAGTGCCTATTACATATGCAGCTTAATAGTAAATGCTGTAGAGAATCAAATGATGTACATGATGCAGTTACAGAATCATATCATAAACTTATTGCAGAGCTGGGAAGTCCCTTAAGAGTCATCTATTCCAACCCTTTCCTTTTAAAATGAGGAAATTAAAGCCTAGAGAGATTAAATAATTTTTTCAAGATTATACTTTCTGGTGAGTCTAAGGAAACTAAGCCTGTGGATCCATGTGCATCTGTGGCCTCTCCTGCTAGATCAGTTTTCTCTGGTAGGAAGGAAGGAAGGAAGGAAGGAAGGAAGGAAGGAAGGAAGGAAGGAAGGAAGGAAGGAAGGAAGGAAGGAAGGAAGGAAGGAAGGAAGGAAGGAAGGAAGGAAGGAAGGAAGGAAGGAAGGAAGGAAGGAAGGAAGGAAGGGAGGGAGGGAGGGAGGGAGGGAGGGAGGGAGGGAGGGAGGGAGGGAGGGAAGAAGGGAGGGAGGGAGGGAGGGAGGGAGGAAGGAAGAGGAAGGGAGGGAGGGAGGAAGGAAGAGGAAGGGAGGAAGGGAGGAAGGAAGGAAGGAAGGAAGGAAGGAAGGAAGGAAGGAAGGAAGGAAGGAAGGAAGGAAGGAAGGAAGGAAGGAAGGAAGGAAGGAAGGAAGGAAGGAAGGAAGGAAGGAAGGAAGGAAGGAAGGAAGGGAAGAAGGAAGGAAGGAAGGGAGAGGAGGGAGGGAGAGAGGGAGAGAGGGAGGGAGGGAGGGAGGGAAGGAGGGAAGGAGGGAGGGAAGGAGGGAGGGAGGGAGGGAGGGAGGCAGAGACAAAGAGGGAAAATCCTCCAGATATGGTGAACAGTCTACCAGAAAACATTTGAGCAGATAGAATTCACTGAACATAGTTCATTTTGACGGGTACTTAAGAGTACAAGGAGGTGAAAAATATGAAATTAGACTAGAAATGGAATGAAGCAGGATTGTGGTGGGTTTTAAATACCAGCTTAGATAATTTACATTTTATTCTAGAAACGATAAAGAGCCACTGAAAGTTTTGAATGGATAAATAATATGCTCATAGCTTTCTCTTGGGGAGATTGATTTTATAGCAGTGTGAAAGGTAAAATGGAAATTTAAGAGATTAGAGGTGTGGATGTCACTGTAATCCATTGATAATAAATCAGTGTTCTTTTAGGTTCAAAGAAGTAAACAAAAGGACTACAAGATTTATCTATTGTTTTGTTTCCTAACATTTAGCAGCAAATGCTTATCTAAATGAGTACTTTTGTCCACAAAAAGAGATGCTATGAGTATTTTTGAACATATGGATCATTTCCTTTTTTCTTTGTTTTTTGGGGGGCATAAGTGTGGTGGTGGTATGACTGGATCTAATGGTATGTAGTTTAATGACTTCTTTAGTTCCAAAAGGCTTTCCTGGGTGATTGAACCAATTCACACTCTTTGTAACCATTTCTTAGAATCCCAAGCTTCTTCCAAACTCAATCAAATACCATTTAAGGGAGGAGGAAGAGAAAGAGGGAGAAAGGGAGAGAATTTTGAACTCAAAATTTTAAGACATGAATATTTAAAATTGTTTATATTAATTGGGGGAAAATAATTTTAAAAAACTCAAATCAAATATTACTTCCCTAAAAAAGCCTTTTCTCATCACCCTAACTTTTAGAGTCTATCACATCTGAAATCATTTTGTATGTTTTGTCATATATTTTGTATTGATTTTTATTGTCATATATTTTGTATTGATTTTTATCAATAGAAATGACATTAAAAATGAGGCTTTGACTTCTTTTTTACAATGGCACCCTAAGAACCATGGGAGCTTTCCATCTATCTTGCAACTAAAACCTTCTGTATATGTCTTCCCCATTAGAATGTGAGCCTCTTGAGAGCAGGGATCATCTTATTTTTCTATTTGTATTAAAACTGTGCTTTGCCCATAGCAAGTACTTAATAAGTGCTTCATTCATATATTTCTTCTTGTAGAATGTAAGTTTCCTAAGGGTCTGTTTTACATTTGTTTCTGTATCTCCAGAACTCAGAAGAATGCCACTTGTGTGTAATATAGGATATTATAATTGTAGATTTAGATCTGGAAGAATACTCAGACAGTACCTATTTCTTTGCCTTTATTTTTTATAAGAATAAATTGAGGCCCATGAATGTTCAATGCCCAAGCCCTCTGAACCAGTACTGTTTCTACACTAGGTAATGTGCTTAATAAATGCTTATTGAATGAATAAAATAAAAGAATGAATGAATGAATAAGCTTCCCATTCTGGTCTGGCCTTCTTCTCAGCCTACATTGATGAGCTCTGTAATGCAGATAATAGTGACAAAAATCAATGAATAATTCCCTTCCCCAAATCTCTTATGAAAGGCTTCTTTCCCAATCACTGACCTTTTTAATAGCTGGAGTTAAAAATATTTGTAGTATATTACCTCCCAAACTTCATTTTCTTGACTGCAGGTCTCCACCAAAGCCTTAATATTTGCTAACATAGTTTCCTTGTACAAATCTATCAAATCCACTTATGCATGCATGCTCCATAAATTATACATAGCCATGAGTGCTTTTCCTTCTATAAACCATCCTTCTGATATTTTGATTATCTTATATAAACTGGGCAAACTGCCTTGCAGAATATAGATGAGAGTTTCATCTTGTAAAAATAATAGCTTTTTATATAGGAAAGCCCCTGAGATTTCAGCAAAAGAGTATTTTATTAGACCTAGTGCTGCGCACAATAAAAGGCAGTTACTTGGTTTATACCTCTTGTAAAGTGCTGGACAGGACAAAGACTCAGAGTCCAAATTGCTTCCAAATGCCAATTTCTTGATATAAACACTCCAAGGTGTGTGGCTCAGATCAGGGCAAAGGGATGTACTTTGATTTTGAACCACCCTATTGAAATGTTCCTGGGATCACATTGATACAGTACAGTTTCCTATTTGGGGTCTAGCCCCAGTTGGCTATGTGATTTTAAGTGTTACTTCATTTGACTGGCCTTAGTTTTCTGAATGATTGGAACTAGATGACCTTTAAAAATCAATCCTGTTCCTCAATTCTATGATTCCATGTCATTATCATATCTGTAGCAAGCATTTCTCTTGAGCAATCTTCCTAGGTAGAATTTTTAGACCATAGGATGACATACACGTTGCCAGGTCCTACATATTTGCTCCAATTCTGTGAAATCCAATTTCCTTTAAAAAAAAAGGCAACTATGTACATCATTCTTAGCCCAGCTTTCCCCTCCTAATTAATGATGAATTCTAAAATGGCTTGCACACTAGCTCCCGAAGTTCCCATCACTCCTACTTCTGCAACCAGTTATGTTAGTTAAAAATAGATTGAGAATAATAATTTTCCTCATCGCTTCCCCTTGGAAAAACAAAATTTTTCTAAGTCAAGTGAAAACATTTACCAGCTCTTTAAGGAAAAAAAAAATCATTATATATCTGGAGTTATAGTCTCCCACTATTAGAGTATCATTCCAATATGTTTAATTATAATATATTTCCTAATTTTATCACTAATTTCTTTCTTCTGAGTATGTTATTTGGAGGATATACTCCCATAACACTAACACTTTATTTTTTTCTTCCTACACTGACATTCAAATTCTGTCACACATGTCCTCCCCTCTTCATGTATTCCCTACAGGAGTCTTTCTTCTTAGTAATCAATATGTTTACCTCAACTTTTTTTTATTTAATTTGTTCCTTTCCAACAAGGCATACCCTTCTATTGTTATATTCTAATCATGAATCATATATTATAAAATCTCAGTGGTACCTCTGTAGTCAAAATGATTTCTTTTTATGAGATTTGTAGTATATTTTATTTATTACTCACATTTATGTATAAATGTCATAGACTATGAGTACAAATATTTTTCCTATTCTTGGAAATTGTTGTCTATGGGTTATTTATCCTTTCTACTGATATTCCTCTTCCTATGGCATAGCTTTTTACTATTTATCATTATTGCATTAGTACATTTATGAGGCACTTTTTCCTTTCCATGCCAATTTGAAGTTTAAAGTTTTCTTGGTTGTATCCAGAAGTCTCTGGACAACATTTTTTTAAAATTAATTTTATAATTATAACTTTTTTTTGACAGTACATATGCATAGGTAATTTTTTTTTTTTTAACAACATTATCCCTTGTGCTCCCTTCTGTTCCAAGTTTTTCCCCTCCTTCCCTCCACCCCCTCCCCTTCTAGGGCATGGCAGGCATTCCCATACATATTAAATATGTTATAATATATCCTAGGTACAATATATATGTGCAGAACCGAAATTTTGTTGTTGTTGCTGTTGCAAAGGAAGGATTGTATTCGTAAGGTAAAAATAATCTGGGAAGAGAAACAAAACAAAAACAAACAAACAAAAAAAAAAAAACAATGCTCACAGTTTACATTCACTTCCCAGTGTTCCTTCTCTGGGTGTAGTTGTTTCTGTCCATCATTGATCAATTGGAATTGGATTAGCTCTTCTCTATGTTGAAGATACCCACTTCCATCAGAATGCATCCTCATGCAGTATCATTGTTGAAGTGTACAGTGATCTTCTGGTTCTATTCATTTCACTCAGCATCAGTTGATGTAAGTCTCTCCAAGCCTCTCTGTATTCCTCCTGCTGGTCATTTCTTACAGAGCAATAATATTCCATAACCTTCATATACCACAATTTACCCAGCCATTCTCCAACTGATGGACATCCATTCATCTTCCAGTTTCTAGCTACAATAAAAAGAGCTGCCACAAACATTTTGGCACATACAGGTCCCTTTCCCTTCTTTAGTATTTTTTGGACAAGATTTTTTACCAACCCTCCTTAGATAAATTCCATCTCTACTTAGAAGCCTGTCAGTCCTTTATTTCAAGCTTTGTTCTAGAAATCTAAATCCCATTCTTGGGCACCATCTTCAAGATAGCTATTTGTTTTTCATATTTTCCTATATTTTCTGAAGTCCCTACCTTCAAATAGTAAAAATAACACCTATTCCTCTAAGGCAGAGATCTATAATCTGGTATTCGTAATCTTTGTTTTTAAAATATGTTTTGATAATAATTGCATTTTAAAATATTTTTTTTCCTTTGTAGTCTTATTTTATTTTATTTTTTATAATCATTGGGGCAGTTAGGTGGTGCAGTAGATAGAGCACCAGCCCTGAAGTCAGGATGACCTGAGTTCAAATCTAACCTCAGACACTTAACACTTCCTAGCTCTGTGACTTAAGTCACTTAACCCCAATTGTCACAGCAAAAATAAATAAATAAAATAAAATAAAGTAAAATGATTACTCTGAGGAGGAATCTACAGGCTTCCCCAGCTTGTCAAAGGAATACAGACACATACAAAAAAAGGTTAAAAATCATTAAAATCTGTTTTTTACTCGACTTACTCGACTCCCATTTCTATGGTGCTTTAAAGTTTGCAAAATTTAATCACATAAATATTCTAAGTTAAGTAGAAGAAATGTTATTACTCTTACTTTTATAAAAGAGGACATTGAGTCCAAAGAACACCATAACTAGATGATAAGGTCCTTGGTCCTTTGTAGTTAGGTATCTATTGACAGAGAGCGCCTTAATTACTATACATACTCTGGAAACCAAACTACTCCCTGAGATAATCAGGGAGAGACATTAATAGGATTAAGTGGGCCCATTTTGTTAAAGGAGGTCCTGGTTGAATTCTTTGTTCAATTCCTTGCCCTAACAAACCTAACAAACCCAAGGTTGTTGTACCTAATTAGAAAGCCAAGTTATGATGTCAAGCCCCAAGGTTATTTTTCCCCTATAAAAGAACCTACTGGCCCCATAATTCCCTACTAAATTCCTTTTTTGGGGGGGAATTTAGCCCACCTTATGGCACTAAAGGTTTGTTAGGATCTGCTTGCCTTATGGCACTAGGCATTGAAGTATGCCTAATTGTGTCTTTCCCTCAGTTAATGATGGTTTCTACTAGAAAACTTAGCTTACATCGTTCTCTTTGTTAATGTCTAACTCCCTTTTGGAATTTAGTATGCTAGTTGATGGTATAATAATAAAATCTTTGCCTTTTGATTTGGAGATGATCTAACCCTGCAAATTCTTTTGACCTTGTGACACCTGCCTAAAACCCTAATATACTTTTGGAGTCCAATTCTCCCTCTCCCCAACATTTTGTGGACTACATTGAGGGAATCCTGATACCCCAATACATTTTTGGGGTTTCAGTACTTCCGCACCCCTGTACTCCATTATTTGGTATGGAGAGACTATCCCCCATATCATATCATATCATATCATATCATATCATAGGTACTAGCTATTGTGTCTCTCAAGTCTTAGAAGGTATCTTATATGAAATATTTACCCCAGGAAAAAAGTACATATCCCAATTATTCATGTTACCTTAATATTTGGTTCCTTTAGTGTCTTTAGCAAAAATTTGTTTTAGAAAATCACAAAATCTCAGAGTTAAAAAGAACTGCAGAGATCACAGCTCTCTCCAGATTTACTAGCAATTCCCTAATGGGAAATCTAATGGGCCATTTTTTATCCTTCTTGATCTCTCTGCAATCCTTGATATTGTTGATCACCATCTTCTCCTTGAAATTCTCTTCTTTCTAGTGATAGTAGGGTCTTCTGATCCCCCTCCCAGCCATCTGACCATCTCTCCTCTCTCTCTTTTAGGAGATGCTCAGGGTTAGCAGGCACAAACCTTTGAGAGGTTAGCATCTCCCAAAACTCTGTCCAAGCTCTCTTCTCTTCTCCTACTATAGATACTATTTCCCTTGGTGATTTCATCAGCTGCCATGGATTCAATGATCATCTCTATCCTCATGATTCTCAGATTAATTTATCTTGCCCTAATTTCTTTCCTGAATTCTAGTCTTGTATCTACAACTGACTATTAGACATCTCAAACTAGAAGTCTCATTGACATTTTAAACTCCACATATCCAAAACTTAATTCATTATCTTCCTTTTAAGACCCCTTTTCCCTATCACTGTAGAAGGTACCACCTGTTATATTTTGTCTGTATATAATTGTTTGCATGTTGTCCTCCCCATAGATTCTTGAGAGCAGAGACTATTTCTTGCCTTTCTTTATACTCCTAGCACTTTGCACAAATTCTGTCTTAGGGTAAGGTCTTAATAAATGCTTTTTAATTTGACTAATTCAACTTATATATGAAAAAGAATCCTGTCTACAACATTCCCAACAAGGATGTATCTAGGCTTTGTCTAAAAAGTGTTAATGAATGACAATCTATTACCTCCTGAAACAGCACATTTTACTTTTGGTTAACTAATTGTTAGGATGTTTTTCTTATGAATTTCCATCTTTTAAATTTCTGCTTATGGTTCTTAGTTCTGCCCTTTGGCTCCAAATAGAGTACATCTAATCCCTCTTCCAACTGCAAATATTTGAAGACTGCTTCCTTGACCCCTAAGACAAATCTCTTCTCCAGGTTAAACATCTACAATTCTTTTAATTTTCATCATATTGTATGAAAACAAATCCTTCACCACCTTGGTATCCCCTCCCTCGATACTCTTCAATTAACACAACATACTTCCTGAAACATTACAATAAAACTGAATACAAAACTCCAACTGTGGTCTGCCCAGAATATTATTTGGGCCACCACTCCTATGATATGTCCCTAATTACATTTGAGAATTTTCATCAAAACTGTGAGTCACAAAAAGGAGCTTCCCTCTCAGAAGGCCCAGTTCTACCATTCATGGGAAGATAATAAAATCTATTTTGTAGTTGCAAAAAGTTCAGTGGTTCTTCTTTTCCTCTTTTTTGTCTTATATTGAGACCTTCCAATCTCTCAACACATAATTAGTATTTCTTTCTTTTAAAATTATTTTTTTCCTTTTTTGTCTTCCTTTTGAAGCATTTCTTCTAAAACTTTTTTTTTTAATTTATGGAATAAAACAAACATTTCTAAAACATAAAAGAAGAAAAAAAAGATTGTACAAAAATGCAAATTTACTATGTACAAATACACAAAATTATCAGATAAATTTCTCCCCCTCCCTTTTTTTTGTCTTCTTCCTTCCCAGTGATTCCCATTAGATACAAATAGGTAATATGTATAAAATTATTCTATATATGCTTTTATCTTTTAGTTCTTTCTCTGGGTGCAGATATCACCTTTCTTTATATGTCTTTATAATAGACAAAATAACTTATTTGCTCATTCGTTCTTAAAACAACATTGCTGTTAAAATGTTTGTGGCAGCCCTCTTTGTAGTGGCCAGAAACTGGAAACTGAATGAATGCCCATCAATTGGAGAATGGCTGAATAAATTGTGGTATATGAATGTTATGCAATATTATTATTTTGTAAGAAATGACCAATAGGATGATTTCAGAAAGGCCTGGAGAGACTTACATGAACTGATGCTGAGTGAAATAAGCAGGACCAGGAGATCGTTGTACATGGCAACAACAAGACTATATGATGATTAATTCTGATGGACATGGCTCTCTTCAACAATGAGAAGATTCAAACCAATTCCAATTGTTCAGTGATGAAGAGAGCCATCTACACTCAGAGAGAGAACTGTGGGAACTGAGTATGTACCCCAACATAGCATTCTCACTCATTCTGTTATTTGTTTGCATTTTGTTTTCTTTCCCAGTTTATTTTCCATCTTGATATGATTTTTCTTGTGCAGCAAGTATAAATATGTATACATATATTGGATTTAACATGTATTTTAACATATTTAACATGTATTGGAGTACTGCTTTCTAGGGGAGGGAGTGGGGGGAAGGAGGAAAAAATTTGGAATAGAAAGTTTTGCAAGAGTCAATGTTGAAAAATTACAATGTTTGTAAATAAAAAGCTTTAATAAAAACAATATTGCAGTCACTGTATAAAATGTTCTCTTGATTCTGTTCATTTTGCTATATATTATTTCATGCAAGTCTTTCTGTTTTTCTAAGATCACTGAGCTCATCATTTCTTATAGCACAGAAATATTCCATCACAATCATGTAGTAAAACTTGTTCAGCCATTCCCCATTGGATGGATACCAATGCAATTTCCAGTTCTTTATTCACCACAAAGAGAGCTGCTATAAACATTTTATAACATATAGATTCTTTTACTTTTTTCTTAAGCATCTTTGGAAATAGATCAGCATTGCTGGGTCATAGGTTATAGGTTGTTTATTAACTCTTTGGGCTTTTTTTTCAGATTGCTCTCCAACATGGTTGGGTCAGTTCACAATTCCATCAAGAATGAATTAATGTCTAAATTTTTTCATATGCTTGCCAAAATTTTGTCACTTTCACCTTCTATCATTTTAGCCACTGTGGCAGGTATAAAATGATATCTCAAGATTGTTTTAGTCTGCATTTCTCTTGATTAGAGAAATATTGATTTAGAGTGCCAGAATCTACAGAATATAGCAGACTAACCAGAGTTAGCTATGGTAAGGAGTAATATATATTAAAGGGAAGACACTATGAGGAGAGAGGGAGGGAGAGAGAGAGGGAGAGAGGGGGAAAGGGGGAAATGGGGAGAGGGAGAGGGGGGGGAGGGAGAGAGAGAGGGAGAGACGGAGAGAGGGAGGGAGAGAGGGAGGGAGAGAGAGGGAGAGTGAGAGTGAGAGAGTGAGAGAGAGAGTGAGAGAGAGAGAGAGAGAGAGAGAGAGAGAGAGAGAGAGAGAGAGAGAGAGAGAGAGAGAGAATCTAGAGGGCTTAGTCCTGAGAAGGACTTAGCAAAGATCATCATGAGCACATCTTTTATAGAGGAAATATAACCTTGAGGGTTTCTCAGGAAAAGAGGGGAAATAAAGGCAGGAACAAGGATGTATATTTGAGATGTTAAGACTGCCTTTAATATGCAGAAGATTACAAAGGCAGTAAGGGAAAGCCAGGTATCTTAAAGGTGTTAATCAAGGCAGCCCAGTCACATGCCTGGTTTCCAAGAGGAGTGCTTTAGTATTTCCTGAAAAATGAAGAGAATAAAATGATTTCAGGATTCACATCAAAAGGAAAAACAGGGAAGTAGCAAGGAAAGAATGAAGGAAATAAAGAATGAAGAAACAGAGGGAGGGAAGGAGAAATGGTGGAGATCTGAGTCTGGTATCTTTTTGATCCCCTTAAATCTAGTGCTGATAGACACCAATTTTTCTGAATACCCATTGACAATGTTACTCTTACAGCCCACATTCTCAGAAAGATACAGGGTTAACATTGACCCTAGAGCTATTAAAACCAAAGGAATCCTTGGAATCACTAATCATCCTGTGAAGAAAGGAACTGCAATTGCTATTGAAACAAAATAGTATTAACTTTGTCCAGAATAGGGGGCTGTGCATGATTGGAATTAAGAGGTGTTTATTGGCATTCTTGGTACAAATGTCTATGCTGCTCTTGAAGCAATTTTGTTTATCAGCTTGCAGAATATGCTGAGCACAGCTATCTTAAGTTGCCTAAAAGTGCATCTTACCTTGTAGAATGGCAGTAGTGCCATTTAAAGTTCAATTGGCTGTTATAAAATGCTTTTAACAACTAAAATTCAATGACCACCACAGTAGCAACAATAATGATAAGTAATTATAATCATTGTCATTATTACTACTAATAGAGCCAAGTTCACTTGTAAATTCAGTGACTTTTCAGAATACATTTTTTTCTCACAGAGTTTCAAATCTTTCTATTCAATTGAATACATTTCTTAAACATCTACTGTACCCACAACACAGTGCAGAGGCTGTGGAAAAAACAAGAGAAGTAGAATGTAAATTCCTTGAGGGGAGGGAGAATTTCACTTTTGTCTTATATGTCTGGGATTCTGCACTGTGGGTAACACAAAATAGGCACTTAAAAATTATTATTGAATGAATGAATAACAAATTCCTATCCTCAGGAAACTTCCTGACTTACTGGGAGACAGAGAAATGAAACAACTTGGGAAAAAAAATCCAAGTTGTTGTACTCAAGAATCCAATAGTATATAATTTGGTGCTGATGTGTATGCTTACATCTTTATAGAATCAGAAAAGTAAGACAATACTGTATCATCTGAGTTAAAAGCTAGAGACACTTCTTTCTGTGCTCCCATTTATCTTGAAAGGTAATTACTGAAAAGCCCTGTTAAACTATCTAAAAAATACAATCAAAGCTATCTTTGAAGCTTGACAATACTGCTTAAAGGAAGCAAGGGAACTCTAAAAATAAATCACTAAAATCTGAACTTTAAACAAATGACATGAAATTTTTAAAACATACAACATGGCTATTCTTTTTCATGTGACTCTCAGGTACAGCACATTTTTAGTGCTTCTCACCCCATACTTCTCCATCCATCCAGAGCTACTTAACATCCACCTGGAGGCAAAATATGGGGACAGATCTTAGAAGTAGTTTGTTTGCCTTTATGTAGCCCAGGAAGCTCACTACCTATCCTTCAAAATATATTTATGCAGAAGGCAAGCTTTATATCAGGTCAACCCTATTGACCTTGCATCTCAGTATTTATATACATATTCCAGTGTTTACCATGGTATTTCAATTCATACCTTAACTGCTTTGTGGATGGCATCCTACCTTATTCTTTTAGTTCCTTCCAAGTCTAGAACCACATCCCCTTTAGTGATACTCAGCTATTAGAAATAACCTCCACCTATAAATGTGGTAGTGATGTGTTTGAGATTTAGCACCAAATGAGACTGATGTGTCCAAATGATGGGGTTTGGGTCATGTGAAAAATTCACGTTATCCATTATTTTTGACAAAAGATAGGTTTATTTAGGAGAAAAGGTCATAGACAAAATGAAGAGGTACAATAAACACCAGGAGGTAAATATGAAATAGTTAGGAGAGCATAGTTAGACACCAAAATGGTTTTAACAATTAACAATGGAAAAGATAAGTTCCTTTACAATTAACCAGAAGAAAGGAAATACATCATGAGATTGAAATATGCCCTTAACTGGAGGGCTAAATTCATAGAGGAGTTTACCATCCTAAAGGAATTAGTTGGAAAACGGGGAAGAAAGACACCAGGAGGCAGAATGCCATGACAGGCTGACACAAAAGGGATTCAGCAGAAATGGGTCATAGGCAGATTTATATGGGAAATTTCAACCTTGGGTGTTTGACATAAGTTGGATTTCTGATTGGACACAGCAAAGTGGGACTATCCATGAACTTCACAGAGAGTGGGACTATAAGGTTGAACTGATCCCCATCAGTGCCCTTCCCTACTTGCCCCAAGGAGGCTCTCTGCAAACCCCACCTTAATCCAGGATTACATCAGTACTATGCTTGTTGCTTTGCTATCCACAGGTGTTCAAGCAGAAGCTGGATAATCATTTATCAAGGAGGATCTTAAAGAGTTTCATCTTTCAAGTAAGGGTGGGAACACCACTGATTCACACTGGGACATTGGACAAGTCCTTTTACCTCTCTGAACCCATTTTTCAACAGTAAAAATTGAGTTTGCTCTATTCCTTTCAGTTACATTTCATGATTCTATGGCATATAGTTATCAGAGAAGACTTCCTAAATAAGGTGAGACAGACTGGATGTTAAACTGAATTTGGAGATAAAAAGAAAAATGGAAGGGAGATTTTAAGAAGAGAAAGCAGTATGTTAAGGTGGAAATGAGCCTGATCTGGTTGGAAATGGAGAAACTGGCTTTATAGAATTGGAACTTCTAGGTTGGGATATAAGGCTGGATAGATATCTGGTGGCAGACACTTAAAGATTATATTATAAATGAGAAAAATAAAGCCCACTTAAGTCTAACAGCAGCAACCAGGCATCTTAACACCTGGGCTTGGGAAAATTTGCCAACCCTCTGGTCTTTCACTTTATGTAGCTAAATGTACATCACACAACAGTTTTGTTAACAATACTCAGTATAATCCTGCTGTCCAAGAACAAAATAATACCATATTGGGAAACAAATAGACAGGAGGATGCTACTCCATGTCACAGTGTAGCTGCTGCCCAAGGAGCCCAGAGAATTTGGATGGAAGCTCAGGAATGGGACATTGAGAAAACTCCTGTATTAGAGGCACTTAAGCCTTTCAGCTCACTCAGTTCCTTCAGCTAGAAAATAGGAGAGTTGAAGAAGAGACTCATTGAAGTTCCTTCTTGTTGCAAGCTGTCGTCTCTAGAAGCTGCCGGATCACTCTCTGGGAAGAGATCTGCTGTGTCTTCTACTCAAATCTCTCCGACAGATTCTTCTTCCTGTAACGAACCGTTGTCTCCAGGCAGTTGCTGTTAACTCTTGTCCAAAGAAGTGACTTCCCTTCCTGCAGAGAGCCCCATCAAGCCTGATGCAATTCAGAGTCTTCTCCTCTTCCTGGAGTGCTGTCCTCTTTATCCTCCCAGAGAATGGGCGTGGGATAATGCAAGGGCTTCTGGGAAGAACCACTTCAGCCAATGGGCTTGCTCCTTCTATCAAGTCAACCTGAGTTCTCACCTTGTAATTGTCCAGAAAACCTGAATTCTCACCTTGTCACTGTCCAGACAACCTCAGTTCTCACTTAGTAATCCTAACATCTCCCCCTTTCTTTTGATTTAGAACATAGGACAGTCATGACGTTGAAACATAAATCCATCAATATGGGAAGTATTACAGATAATTACATAAATGACCTTGAAACATAAATCCATCAATATGGGAAGTATTACAGATAATTACATAAAGTACATAATCATATAGTAACATAGTAACATAACGCATGCTAGAAGTATATAACATAATCAAATAATCATAAATTGAAAATTTATAAATGTCCATAAGTCCATTGTCCATTATTCTCATCTTGTGTGAGGAAGTCCAATGATTCCTGCTGGTTTTTAAAGTTCTTTAACAGTCTTCTTATTATCCATGCTCTTTCAGTGTCAGATGTTTCTTAGATCTTCTCCTTTATTTTGAGGTCTTTCTCTTTTTCTGTCTCTCTCTGGTGGACAAGGCGAATATGACTCGTTGGCACCCATCTGATTCCTTCTCCTGCTGAAGAAATACAAGCAAACCCTCTCCCCCAGGCAGTTAACCTATCTGGTCCCTTCCATTCACCACTTTCTGGATCTCTCCACATCAGCTGGCGATTATCTAAGGACAGTGGAGATGCTCTCACTGGACACTGCCCTTCTGGTGGGTTATAAAACCTGTCTGCTGGAGCCAGTGCATCTTTGTCAAAAATTAGAAAATTAATGGTATAGAGAACTAAATTTAGAAGTTCCCTAGGGCTACCTGTGGCTCCCCCTTTCTTTTGTTTTTGGAGGAGTGTCTTAATATCTCTGTTTCTTCTCTCTACTATTGCCTGCCCTTGAGGATTAAAGGGTATGCCCGTGGTATGTAAAATCTTATACTGTGCACAAAAGTGTGTAAAATGTTTGGACGTATATGCAGGTCCATTGTCTGTTTTTATTGCTTGTGGCACACCCATAATTGCAAAAGCTTGTATAAGGAATTCAGTGACCACTCGGGCTGTCTCTTTTGCTGCTGGCATTGCAAATGTGAATCCTGAAAAGGTGTCTACCACGACATGAATAAAAGATAGACGACCAAAAGTTTTATAATGGGTCACATCCATTTGCCAGATTTCATTGGGTCTCAAACCACGAGGATTCTTCCCTGGAGGGAGTGTAGGAGTATGGAAAGGAAGACAAGCTGTACAGCTTTTTACTATGCTCCTAGCTTCCTCTCTTGTGATTCCAAATTGTAAACGTAAAGCTCGAGCAGCCTGATGATATTTAGAATGAGATTCTTGTGCTTCCTGAAATAAAGGACTACTGGCTAACATGGTTAGAAGGCTATCTGCCTTTGAATTTCCATCAAAAATGGGACCTGGAAGTCCACTATGTGAGTGGACATGCAAGATATAAATCTTGCCTGGATGTTTTCTCACTTGCTCTTGAAGTTCCTTAAAGAGCTGATAAATATTGGAGGCTGCAAATTTTATTTGGGCTGTGGCAATTCTTTGTACTACACCTACTGAATAGGCTGAATCAGTAATTATATTTACGTCTCCTGGGTAATAAGTGAGAGCTAGCATGATAGCAAATAATTCATTCTGTTGAGTGGATTGAAAAGGAGTCCTGATTACTCTCTTTATGGTTAAATCATGAGAGTATATGGCACAAATATTTTCTTTGGAGGCATCTGTAAAGATTGTTGGTCCTTTAAGAGGAACCTTAGAAACCTTTTCTTCAAAAATCCATCGCCAATTATGTAGTAGCCGGGTAATCTTTAATGGAGATCCATGTGCAAAATTTGGAGCGGTGGCCAATAAAATTTGCCATTCTGGGATGTTCTCACAGCATACATTAATCTGTGCGTTAGTATAGAATGTGTATATTTTTTCAGGACTTATCCCAGATAATTGTGTTACTCTCTTAATAGCCTTTAATAAAATCCTAGCCACAAGCACTGGGTAAGGTGTAAGGCTTTGTTCTGGTTGTGCTGGGAGGTTCACCCACTCAATCACTCTGTCTCCTTGATGAAGGACTGCTGTGGGTGCCTCTTTTGTAGCAAAAACTGATATTTCCAAGGGTTTTTGAGTGACTCTTTCAACCACATTGGATAAAGCCAGTTCAACTTCTCTCAAAGCCTTTTGTGCTTCTTTTGTAAGCTGGCGTGGTGAATTTAAAGCACTGTCTCCCCTTAAAATGTCATATAGTGGTTGCAATTGACAGGTAGTCAAGCCTAGCACGGGACGCATCCATTGGATATCTCCTATCAATTTCTGGAAGTCATTTAAGGTGTTTAGCTTCTCTGTTCTTAAGGAGAGTTTTTGTACTGTAAGCACCTTAGGATATACTTCATATCCTAAATATTGAAAAGGAGCATGTCTTTGAATTTTTTCTGTAGCTATATGCAGTTTGTAGTACTTTAATGTTTCCATGGTCCTTTGTAGACATGCCTCTAACATTTGTTCCTCAGGTGCACATCCCAAAATATCATCCATATAATGTAACAATATTACTTTTGGAAAGGCTTTTCTTACTGGAGCAAGAGCAGCTGCAACATACATTTGGCACATAGTAGGGCTGTTTTTCATTCCCTGTGGCAAAACTGTCCATTCATATCTTTTATAAGGCTCAGCCAAATTAACACTAGGCACTGAAAAAGCAAATCTTTTCATATCCTCCTTATCTAGAGGAATAGAATAGAAACAATCCTTAATGTCTATAACCCATAGAGGCCATTCTCTTGGCAACTGAGTAGGAGATGGAAGTCCAGGCTGAAGAGTTCCCATAGTTTCCATCTGTTCATTTACTCTTCTTAGATCAGTTATCATCCTCCATTTTCCAGATTTCTTTTTCACCACAAATACTGGGGAATTCCAAGGACTTAGAGAAGGCCGCAAGTGTCCTTGGTCAAGTTGTTCTTGCACTATGTCTAATAAGGCCTGAATTTTATCACTTCTTAAGGGCCACTGTTCTACCCACACTGGTGAATCAGTTTTCCACTGAATAGGAACTGGTGAAAGTGCAGGTAGGCCTTCAACAGCAGCCCTGCCTAAAAAGCCGAAGTGCTTATTTGTAATCCTATCTGCTGTAAAATGTCTCTTCCCCACAGATTGATGGGGATTTTTTCAACCACAAAAGGAGTAAAAGCTCCTGTTTCTCCTTCAAATACCCATCTCAAAGGCCTAGCACTAACTTCTGCTGCTATTGATCCTCCCACCCCAGACATATAGGTGTCTGCTTTAATCTTTGGCCAGTGACCGGGCCAATTGGCACCTCTAATAACTGTACGATCTGCACCCGTGTCTACCAATCCTTCAAATGGTATTCCATTTATATAAATAGTAAGCATAGGTCGGTCAGCTGTCACAGCTGCTGTCCAATATATTCCTGGATTTTGTTCATTGGAGTCAAAATCTAGGCGACTATCACTAGGTTGCTTATTAGGGGTCCGTAACAATAAGCCTGATGCTACTACTTCTCCTGGTTGATAAATCACACGTTGTCTGCCTGTGTTAGTGACTGGGATATTAGATACACGTCCTCCAGTCTCCCACATCAGTGTATGGATGGACACTGTTTTGTAGGCACTCTCAGAAGGTGAAATGGTCAAGCCTACTGTGCCTGGAGGCAAAGGATCCATAGGCTCAACAGGAACAGATTTCACTTCTCCAGGGAGTATCTCGGTAGTCTCTACTGCACACAACTCTATTTTTCCTAATTTCAATCCCTTTCTTCCATCTGATTGCCTTTTGGCTGATTGATCATGTCTTAAAATTCTCTGGATGTAACCTCGGCTGCCATCATGCCCCACTTGGGGGGCTGAAGCTGGGCCCCATCTGTCATTTCCCTGGGTCAATCTACATTCGGAGGCCCAGTGGAGGCCCTTGTGACATTTTGGACATGGAGTTTTAGGTCTTCTCTCACCCTGTCTTCTCACTGTATCTCCATATCTACACTGAGCTCTTAGATGCCCAATTTTTCCACATTGAAAACATCGCCGAGTTTCTCTAGAAGGCCCTTGCCAGGAGGGACCCTGTCTTTCCACATTCATCATTGTCCGGGTGTAAAAAGCATTTGTTCCCACTGTAGCACAGCGTCTTATGATCTCCTCTAAAGGAGCATCTTTGTCTAATCCCCATATAATTCTTTTGCAAATTTCATTGGCATTTTCCTTAGCCAGATGTCTGGTCATTATTTCTGTAGCTGAATTTTCTCCAATAGTTCTTTTGACAGCAGTTTGCAAACGTCCCACAAAATCTGCAAAAGGTTCATTGGGACCTTGCTGTATTTTAGTGAAAGCCTCTCCACGATCTTTCTGTCCAGGAAGGACACCCCAAGCTTTTATTGCAGCCTTTGCAATTTGTTCATATATTGTCATAGTATAATTAATCTGTTCCGAATTCTCTCCATATTGACCTTCACCAGCTAAGTGCTCAAAAGTGAATTGTGTGTTAACTCCTATTTCCAAATTGCATCTGACTTGAATTTTACATAATTCATGAAATTCCGCAAGCCATAATAAATTTTCTCCAGGCTCCAGACATGTCCTTGCTATGGATTTCCAATCATTCGGGGTTAGGACTTCATAAGACAAACCATCTAGTAACATTTTGACATAAGCTGATGTAGCCCCATAAAGGGTACAACCTTTTTTCAAATCCTTAATTGTATTCAAATCTAAAGGTGCATATCTTCTCCTTTTTTTACCTACAGAGTCAGTATTTTCAATCACAGGATATGCATGTATAAAATCACTTATATCCTGTCCTTCTCTCTTAGCTTTAACCAATGCTTTTTCTAATCTTGTCATAGGCTTAGGCTTCTTCACAGGCAATTCAGTTTGTGTTTCTGCCTCTTCCCCTCTTTCTTCCTCCATCTCTGAAGCTGGGGTTGATGTGGGCCTGTCAATAATCTGTTCTCTAGGCAGGGTTGAAGCTTCTTCAAGAGAATCATACCATAATTCCTCATTTAAATCCTCTTGCTCTAGGGAAAGATCTTGATCTTTCCTTTTTTCCTCACACTTCCTCCTCTGTTCATTTTTAGAACTTTTCCTTCTCCTACAACTTGCTTGATAGTTTAAGGCTAATTGAACTATGTTGTAGATATAAAATACTTCTACAGAAATTGAACGAGGCCCATTTTTTGCTTGAAATTCTTTCATTTCATATCCCACTAGCTTCCATTTATCTACATCTATCTTTTCTTCCTCTAAGAACCAAGGAGATGTGTGTCTTAATGCAGCCAAGAGTTTAGCAATCTGTACCCAGGTTACAAGTAAACTCTGCTCCTCAATTATGTTGATTATACTCTCTATAGTACCACTCCTGAATGGGGGTGGAGCTGAGGTTGCTTCTGGGGCTGGGGATGAGTCGGCTGAGGTCCAGGGATTGAATATAGCTAACATCTGCCCCATTTCAGCTATAAGAGATTCCTGATTTAGCCCTTAACAAGTTAAGTTCCTTATTTATCTATTAGCACGCTCACTTAATCTTTAACAAAGTTTCCTCGTTACTCACGGTTCTGGGTCAGAGAGACTGAGATCTAGATTGGAAGCTTTTCCACTGGAATCAGGACTGTGTCTGTCCCTGTTCGGGCGCCAAATTGCGAAGGTCTGGTCTAGCTCCTCTTGTCAGGATAAGCAAAAGTCCTTGCCCCACGTTGGGCGCCAAATGTAGCGAGCTGTCGTCTCTAGAAGCTGCCGGATCACTCTCTGGGAAGAGATCTGCTGTGTCTTCTACTCAAATCTCTCCGACAGATTCTTCTTCCTGTAACGAACCGTTGTCTCCAGGCAGTTGCTGTTAACTCTTGTCCAAAGAAGTGACTTCCCTTCCTGCAGAGAGCCCCATCAAGCCTGATGCAATTCAGAGTCTTCTCCTCTTCCTGGAGTGCTGTCCTCTTTATCCTCCCAGAGAATGGGCGTGGGATAATGCAAGGGCTTCTGGGAAGAACCACTTCAGCCAATGGGCTTGCTCCTTCTATCAAGTCAACCTGAGTTCTCACCTTGTAATTGTCCAGAAAACCTGAATTCTCACCTTGTCACTGTCCAGACAACCTCAGTTCTCACTTAGTAATCCTAACACCTTCTTGCTGAAAATCCAATAATCCCACCAGCAACAAATTTCGTGCAAAATATCAAGACATTTCCAGGGTGAAAAGTAAGGGTTTTACTACCTCTATTTTGCCAAGTAGTTTTTAATCTTTTTTGAATATGAGTACTACTTTTAAGCATCAATAAATTTCTTAACTTCTGTGCAATAATGTTTATACTGTTGGTGTCTGTTGACTGAGAGAATCCATGATAAAAAGTTATGATGAATTCAGAAATACTTTTCAATAAATTTGTTTTTCATTAATAATTATAATATCCACATTTTTTAAATTATAGTAAGTTTATTTATTTTTATGCACTTTTCTTTATGAATCATGTTGAGAGAGAAAAATTAGAACAAAAGGGAAAAATCACAGGAGAGAAAAAAAAAAGAAAAAAGAAGTGAACATAACATGTGTTGATTTACATTCAATCTCCATAGTTCTTTTCCTGAATGCAAAAGGCATTTTTTTATCCAAAGTTTATTGGGATTGCCTCGGATCACTGAACCACTGAGAAGAACCAAGTCTTTCATAGTTGATCATCACACATTCTTGCTGTTATTGTGTATTATAACCATATATATTTTTAATATTATCATAATATTTTATTATTCTCTACTAGAAATCCATATATATTTTTTAAAATGCACTATGTCTTATAGAAGATAAAGAAAAATAGATAAACAAAATGGATTCTCTTGTGGATTTGAGGATTTTTTACAAAAACCCTGTAGTCTTCAAGAGATGGCATTACATAAGGTGAGAACCTTTACATTAGCATGCTTAAGGTGCTCAATGTAGTTTGTTGTCATTCTTGATTGTTATAATAAAAGGCAGCAGTGTAATGGGTAGTGTTGATTTTGGGGGTCAGGAGGAATTAGGTTGAATCTTGTCTTAAACACTAGCTGTGTGACTATGAGCAAGTTTCCTTGAGTACTTTTAATTTTCTGGAGTACTTTCAATTTCCTCATTTGTAAAAGGGAATAAAAACACTTAGATGCAGGTTAAGAATGAGATGAGATATTGAAGCACCAGCCTCCTACCTTAGAGAAGTAGCCTGGTTCTGGTTAATTAACTGGTGGAGTTGTGAAGGAGAAAGTGAGTCTTGCCAGAACATAAAACAAAATCAGAATAACGTCAGTGTTTGTTCCTGAATTAAAATTGAGGAGAGCATAGCTGAGGTTTCAGAATATTTATTTCTCTGTCTTAAATAGTGTTCATTTGATCTTTCCCCTTCCTGGCCCTTCCTTTGGATGCTGAAGGGATGCAGCTGAAGGGAATGCATGGGAACCACCTAGATCTGCAGAAGAGATAATTTACTGCTGGTGCCGATGAGAAAAATCTGTAGCTTAGAATGACTTGCAAAGTATTTCATCAGAAGGCAGATAGAATGAGCCCTGGATTTAAGGCAATTAAAAAAGTAACTAATCATTCCATGGCAAAAGTCACAAATCAGTACAGAAGACAAAGTCAGGAGCCCACTATGAAGTAATTTATGAGCAATACAGAGGCAAGGAAAGAAATAGTTTTGATCAAAAGGGCTTTACTAACAATGCAAGATAATAGGAAGATACTTCTTGGCCAAGAGAAAAATAGATGGCTAGAATCGTGGAAATAGTCCACAAAGTTCAAGGTCACGAAAAAATAGCTACCCCTTTCCCTATATTCATAATTAAAGAGCAAAGAAGGGACATGATCCTGCTTTCAGGATTCTGAAAAAAAAAAAGTAGAAAACTGTCTTTGGCATCTTCCCACCTCCAGTATTTCTTGTCTCTCTTCTATCTTCATCAGCAAAGTTTAGTGCACTAATGCTGTCACTTGCCCATATCCCAGACTCCTCTGCATTCTTACTTGGTTCCAGTCCAACCTCCCCTTCCCAGGAAGTGTCCTATGTTTTGTGATCACTCTCCTCTCCTCTCCACCAGTATTAACCGGTTCCCTCTTAAATTAACACAGGCCATTACTCTCTGCTACCTCTCATCATTTGAAGTTGTATGATGAAAAAAATCAACCAATCAACAAGTATTTGTTTAAGCACCTATGATGTGCCATGCAATATGCTCAGTACTGGAGACAAAAAGATTTTTAAAAAAATAAAACTATCTTTACCCTCAATGAGTTTATCTTCATTTGAAGGAGACATACAAAAAAGCACATACATATATATGCATACACAATATAAATATATATATATATATATATGAAATGATATAAAATGAATGCAAGGATAGTTCAATATGAAGCCTGTTAGTTTTGGGGGAAAGAACATTAGCAGCAGAAATACTTCTGAAAAAGGTGATATGTAAGCTGCATCTTAAAATGAAAGGGGTTTTAAGAGGTGGAACTGAAGAGGGGAGTGCATTTCAGATATAGTGTGGGGCACCCACAAATGGGGCGCTATATGTGAGGAACAAAGAAAAGGCCAGTTTTATACAGTAGAGTATGAAAAGAGAAGTAATGAGCCTGGAAAGAGAAGGTGGGGCTAGATTATAAAGGGTTAAACTGAGGGGGTTATATTTAATCCTGAGAAAAACAGGGAGTCAGTAGAGTTTATTGTATAGGCAATTTGCATGGTCAGATCTGTGCTAAAGGAAAATCTTTGTGGAAGTTTTGTAGAGCATGGACTGGATAAGGAGGGATTTAAAGCAGGGACACCAATTAGGAGATCAATGCAATAATCTAGATGATAGGTGATAAATCCATGCTATGGAGGTCTTAGCAGAGCGCCAACAAATAATGACAAATAGAAAATAGCTAAAAACAAGGCCCTGGTATCACCAAAAATAATAGTTTGACATAAAGATGACCAAATATCTCAGGGAATCCCTTAGAACTCTCAGGGGATTGAGGTAGCATCTTAACGCAGATAAATGAAGTTAGAGAAAATATTCATTGACTTTGTGAACAGGAAAAACTCTTTGTTCTAACTTTTTCCCTCAGCAAAGACAACCTTGTGTGCACCTTCCCCCTATGCTTCCATAGCATGATCCTGAACAGCATGGGAAACCAGGTTACCTCATTCTATTTCTAACTCATTCTTTAACCTCTTTTAAAATAAACTACTCACTCTCACTTATCTCCTGAAAAATTCTGCTCTCCCTTTTGTCCTTATTAAAAAAATAGTAAAACTGATATTAAAGGGTCTTTTCCACTGATCCATATTGAATTGTGAAGCTCAAGCACTGGAGATTCATGAGTTCCTCACATAGTAGTAATATTTACTTAGGGGAATAGAGCCATTAAGTCCCTGGGTTTTTAGAATTGACATTTGAGAAAAAAAAATCAACATCCTGCAACGTGTTTTTTAAAACTGTAAAATACTTAGATCAGAAGAGAAAATGAGTCACACTTAATGGATATGGGGAATTTAGTCACCTTATTAATAGGTTAACACATGTTAAAATAGAAATAGATCACAAACTTTTAGCTGGAATATAAAAATATGGGATCACCAATGATATGACTCCTTGTATTTCAGACCAAGAATGACAAAAATGGATATGCAATTACTATTGGAAGCATAGGGGGAAGGTGCATACAAGGTTGTTTTTGTTGAGGAAAAAAGTTAGAAGAAAGAGTTTTTCTTGTTCACAAAGTAAATGAATATTTTCTATAGGTTCATTTATCTGCATTAAGATGCTACCTCACCTCCTGAGAGTTCTAAGGGATTCCCTGAGATATTTGGTCATCTTTATCTCAAACTATTAGCTCATGCCCTAACTTTAAAATTATTTACCTTGATATTTTGTTCCTCCAGATGAATTTTATTATAATTTGTCTGATTCCATAATGTAATGCTTTAGTATGGTACTGAAACAGAATACAGGTATATTTTAATTATATTGTCATGAGCATTTAATTTCTCTCCACTATTTATTTTCCTTTATTTCCATAAAGAATGTTATACTGTATGTTCATGTAATTCCCATGTACATATTTTTGAAGTTTTGCTTTTATTGTGAGCTTAAAATATCAAAAAAGAACATTCCAATACACCCAGAAGAGCACAAAAAGAAGATTCTTGCTTTAAAATATACATATATATATATATATCCATATATGCATAATAAATTCTACATTTGCTTTCAGAGTTGCCCTTTTTATCTGTGCTTTCTTCTGAACTTTTTTTCTATTCTCCTTTATTTTTTTAAAGATTACAAAAGCCTTTTTTTCCCTTTAGCATCATTGTTGTTTAACATCCCTCTCCCCCAGTTAGTTGAGAGAAAAAAAAAAAAAAGAAATAAAAAAACCTTGAGATAAATAAGCAGTCAAGAAAAAGGAATCCACAGAGTGGCTCTATCCAAAAATGCATGTATCTGAACCTTCTGTTCATCACCTCTTCTAGGAGATGAGTAATGTGCTTTTATGGGGGCCTCTGAAAATGCAGTTGGTCATTGCTGTGATCAGAGTTTTTAAAGTCTTTTTTTCATTTCTAACACCCAAATATTTCGTTTATCTTCACATGTCAGTTTTATCATCTCCAAGAAACAATTTCCCTCTAGTTCTTTTCTTTTCTACTTCTTTCTTTTTAATCTTCCCATTAGGATCAAGAAGTTTGTTGTGCTTTTGATTTTTTTCTCACTTGGTAATATTCTCCCTTTAGCAGTTCCTTCCTCCCTCTACTTAATTCCTGATACAATTTGATATATTTCTAAACCAAACTTTTTTCATGCATACAGGTTCTCCTTTATCCATATCAGAGAAGTTTGAGGGTTATCTGATGCTTATTCCTCCTTCCATAATTTTCTTTTCACACATCCCAAAGATGAGAATAGCAAATCTTGCCTCTTTGGACCTGTTCATGCTAGTATATTCTTCCTCTAACCTTCCCTTCTTTTTATCTTCAAATACTCAAAAGAGAAACAATGTATACCTAGATCATTTTCTTATTTAATTCTCAATAGATTTTGAAGACATTAAGGTTCTTAAAAAATTTGTTTTTTCCTCCTCCTTTCAAAAGATTAGTATTAATCATCATATATCTTCCAATTACTCAAATTCACCTTCCTAGGGTTTTTTTTTTTTAAATTACCGTGTTTGAATTTCAAAGTTCCTATTTGGTTCTAGTCTTTTCATCAGAAATATTTGAAAATCCTTTCTTCCATTAAAGGTCTATTTCTCCCTATAAGATTATGCCTAGCTTGGCAGTATAAATTATTTGAAAAGTTGTATTCTAAGATCTCTAATTCTCAGAAGAAGATATCAGGCTTTGTATGATTCTTACTGTAGTCTCTAAGAACTTGTTTTATTTTGAAAGCTTACTATATTTTTTTCTTTTATGTGGGAACTCTGGATTTTGGCTAAAACATCCCTGAGACTTTTCCTTTTGCAGTGTCTTTTAGAAGAAATTTTTTTTTTATCTTTACTTTGTCTTATAGTTCTAGTAGGTCTGGACAGTTTTCATTCATAATTTCTTGAAATATAATTTCCATGATTTTTTTTTAAATCATGTTTTTCAGGGACTCTAATTATTCTTAAATTATTTCTTCTGACCTTTTTTTTTTTTTTTCCAGGTAAGTTGTTTTTGGTATCAGATATCTTACATTTCATTCTATCTTTTTCTTTTGATTCTGTATTTCTACTTCTTGCAATATCACGAACTATTTAATTTCCATTTGCTTTATTCTATTTTTCATGAATTCTAGTTCTTGGGTAAGGTTTATCATTGCCTCTTCTCAGCTGGTTACTCTTCTCATTCTTCCTTCAAGAGATTTTCTTTCCTTTTTTTTTTTTTTTTTTTTTTTTTTAATTTTTCACTTCATTGCTTTCGGGTATTTATGCAGTTCTTGTAGAAAATCCATTTTTTTTTTTCCTTTGAGCTTCTGCTTTCCGTTTTTACAGAGCTAGATTAGAAATTTTTTTAATACTAGTTGGTGTTTTCTTTCATTTATCTCTCCAGTTTGAGCATGTGAAATGGAGCTTTGTGCCAGAAACAAATTTCACAGCTGCCCCTATTTGGTCTCACTTTGGTTCCCTCAGATTCTTGTATTGATATCTACCTCTTGAGGGTCACAAAATGCTAGATCTTTAGGGCCTTGTCTAGTAGTATTAGGGACTTTGGATCCCTTAGGGCAGGACTATCCCTATCTGAGCATGTGTTCAAATACATTTATATTTCTATTTTTTTCCCCTGAGGCAATTGGGGTTAAGTGACTTGCCCAGGGTCACACAGCTAGGAAGTGTTAAGTGTCTGAGACCACAGTTGAACTCAGGTCCTCTTGAATTCAGGGCTGGTGCTCTATCCACTGCGCCATCTAGCTGCCACTGTTCAAATACATTTGAATCAATATTCATTACTAAGGTGAGTCTATAGTTTTTCTTTCTCTCTTTTCCCTGGTTTATGTGAAAAGACCCTAATTGTATTAAGGGTGTAATTTGGTAGCGTATAACATTTTTTCATTTTTACCAACAGCCTATATAATCTTTGAATTAATTTTTCTCTGAAAGTTAGAGAGAATGCATTTATAAATTCATTTAATCCTTAAGATTTATTTTATTTTCCTTTGGGAATTCATGTAGTTTTAAAAATTTATTTTTCTGAAATTTGATTATTTAAATTCCAACTGATTCTATTAACCTGTATATATTTTTCATGAATATTCATTCACTTCATTTGAATACTTGGTTTTGTTGGCATTTGAGCGGGTAAAATTATTTAAAATAATTTCTTTTATTTTCTTTCATTTGTTGTAAATTCTCTTTTTAAATTTATATTGGCTATTTGGTTGTTCATTTTAAAAAAGAAATCCCATTAACTAATGAATTATTTATTTTATTTTTTAAAAAAGATCTGTTTTACTTTTCAAATAATTGAATGGGTGTTTTATCTCTTAAATAATTAAATGGGATGTATTGGGTAGGTGAGAGAATTAGGAAAGATTTCATGTAGGAGAACTGAGCTTCAAACTAATAGAGTCAGAGTTGGAAAGAATTGTTTTCTAAACATGAGAAATAGTCTGTGCACAGAGGGGAAAATGGAGTGCTCTATGTGAGGAACAATAAAAAGCATAATTTGGCTTTTACATGAACCTAATAAAGAACAAAAATGTCTTCTTCAACATTGAGAACAAGCAATCGTCCAATTATTAGTGCTTCCCTTTTCCCCCTAAAACCTTTTTTTCTTTTTATTATTTTGTGTCTATTTTGTTCACATACTATCTTCCTCTATAGAATGTAAACTTTTTGAGGGCTGTAATTATTTCATTTTTGTCTTGTCACCAGCATACAACATATACAGTAGGTGCCTATAAATGCTTTCTGAGATGAGTGATCTGAGGCACCTGTCAATTTTGAGATTCAGTGATACATCTAGTTTACTTAAAAACTTCCCCAAAATAAGAAGAGTCTGAGTCAGGTAGTCAATAAACATTCATTAAGCACCTATTATGTGCCAGCAAGTATACTAATACTTGATACAAAAAGAATTAAAATAAAGTCCTGTCCTTGAAGGTTACAATCTAATGGGTGAGACTACAAGCAAATAAGTATGTACAAACAAGTTAAATATAGGATACATAGGAAATAATTAAAAGAAGGAAAATACTAGAATTTGGAAGGGTTGGAAAAGGATTCCTGTAGAAGATAGGAAAACAGGAAAGCCAATATATAGAGATGAGGAGGGAGAGCATTTTAAGCATGTGCAGTTAAGAATATAGAGGCCTCTCTCCCCGGCAAAATTTTATTTATATATATATATATATATATATATATATATATATATATATATATATATATATATATATACTTTAATTCAGCAACATTGGGTTTCTTAATGTTCCTTGCAAATGGTCAGACTTCTGACTTCTTGGAATGCTTTCCCTTCTTACTTCCACTTTTGGCTTCTCTGGCTTTAAGTTCAAATTCAAATTTGGTGTTCAAATCTGATCTCAAACATTTACTACCTCTGTGAACCTAAACAAATCACTTATCCCTGTTGGCCTCAGTTTACTTATCTGTAAAATGAGCTGGAAAAGGAAATGGCAAATCATTCCCATATCTTTGCAAAGAAAATCTTAAATGGGTTTGGTTATCAAGAGTTGGATGTGACTGAAATGACTGAACAATGAAAACACATTGGGATTCTAAGAATTAATATCTGAAAGACTGTTTGTGGAATAACTTATTAGCCAGTGCTAAATGTGAATAGCATGTGTGTCTATGTGCATATTCTTAGACACAAAGAAGCATTTAGTTTATCCATTTAAGCAATTTATACTCATGGTTTGTTAGTGGTCACATTCTTTAGTTCCTGAAAAATCAATTATTACAGTGAATATTCTGACATTTAGTAAATAAACATTTAGTGAACTATATGTCTGGGACCATTTTAGATATTAGGAATACAAAAGCAAAATGATGCTCCTTGAGCTCCTGGCTCCCTGTAGGTCCCTATATTAATGATGAATTTAGTATGAACAACTGATAGGACTAGGCTATAGCAGCCCAGCAATCTCAAGTGATTTAAAAGCAGGCATTATAAGCATGCACCAAGATGTGTGGAAATAGGAATTGTAAGAGGTAGAGGAGGATAGTGAATAGATTCTAGGCATGGTATATATTCTATGCAAAAGCACAGAGATGAGAGATGGAGTAGCAGATGAGAAACAAGACCAGTTAGCTGAACCATAGAGTGTGCATACACAATACACACATATGTAACATATTATATATATGTATATGTACACACTCAGTCTCCAAATTAAGGGGCAAAATGTATTATACTGTTTGAAAGTGGAGGAGTTTAGCAAAGAGACAAAAGTAAGATGAAACTAAGTTGCTTGACAGTGGAATAATTCCAGGGGACTCTAGCAAAGAGAAAGAATCAAGGAAATAATTTTGTAGAATAGAGAAACAAAGATTAGGTTGATATGTTAATATTATGGTTTAGATGTACAACTGAGGAATGGCAGGGATGGGATAGTTCCCATCATTGAGTTTTACTGACGAATAGACTGGCCAGCACTGTTTGTGCCATTCCCAAGGCTGGATAGGGTTTCTCATGAATTGCTATTTTCTTACACCTCATTATTCCCCCCTCTAGAAATTGAAACCCAAATTCTTTTGGGGGAAAGGGATGGAGGTCTTCTTCTGGGGCTGCTACAGGCTGAGAAGGGGGGAAGAGCTGTCCCTGTCCAGCTAAATCCAGATTGAGGAGGAGAGATTTGATGTTGGCAGCTACACCAGGGGCTGTTGAGTTTTAGGATTAGGAAACCTGTGGTATTCAAGCTGGAAAGTTCATGGTCTAGGGTTTGGAAGATACAAACTCATTAGTAGTAGGGGAGAAAACAATTATCTTGGAGAAAGTGGAGGATAACACCAATAATAAAAAAGAAAGCTGGGATGAAGCAAACCTGTTTGACCAGTGAAAAGAGATTTCCCAAGGGATTGGAGGGCATTTTTTCCCAAGTAAGTAGCATGGTATAAGCCAAAAAGAAATTTCCACTGGCAGGCCTCTGGGATTAGAAATTGGCCTGAGGATGTTTGAAACCACCCAAGAGAAGAGCATCCTTTCTTTAACAAAAAAGCTTGTTCCTGGGAGCTATATGAGAGAGTGTAGGAGTCAGGGAGTTGAATCAAAGGTGCCATTACAGGCAAAATCTAGCTCACAGAGTAAACATAATATAGACATTCTGCACAGAGACACAGACACAAAAAAAAATGACATGAAAGGGAACTGTCTCATCTTTGCCAAAAGCCATAAAAATTTGCCAAAAGCCATAAAAATTTGCCAAAAGCCATTCTATAGCATTTCATCTCCTCTGGCATCCCAGAAGAGGGGAAATGGTGGTAAAGGATTCCTAGGAGCTTTGCTAAAAATTGCAAGGATTTCTAAGTCTGGGTGTCCTCAGTCAAGGAAAACTTGCTGAGCATGGAGCTCATGATGACCCAGACAAGCCTTCTCCCATTGTCTTGGTATGACCCAACTATATGAGGGAGAAGAAAATTGGGGGGCTTATCTTGACAAGGAAGGAATCAAGCCAGGGGAGGCCAGACTCTTCCCATATGGGCCACCAAATTTTGAGATTGGGAAGGGACCCTAAAAGTTTGGAATCACAAACCAGTGTCTCAAGGTGTCTCAAAAGAATTTGCAGGCTTGAACCCATATCAAATTCAAGGGACAAAATTTATTGTAATTGTAATACCAATTGAAGAGGTCTAAATTCCAAGAGAATTGAGCAAAGAAACAGAAGCAAGGAAACTCATTTATCCAATTATTCATGTCATTGATATGCTCATTTTATGGCCTAGAGGTAGAACCAATGAGTGGTCTCAAGAATTCGGGTATCACCAACCAATAGACAGTAATGTTTGTAGGACTATTCTAAATCCAGTAGATTTAAAATCATTGACAGACAAATTGTTAAAACAATAGTCTCAGAATCACTACTATATCTTCCCTAAAGTCTAAGGGAAGAATTATTATCTTCCTAGACCAGAGGACTTTTATAATCATTGTGAGAAAAATAGCGTTCTTAGATCAGAGGGCCTCAGGATTATAGATTCCATAGCCAGAAGATTTAGAATCACTGACTTATTATTAGAACAGAAGGCCCTAAGGTCAAGGGATCTTAAAGTTATTGCTGTCTTCCCTAGAAGCTTTATTACATCACTAGGAGGAATATACCTTGATCAGGGTGAAAAGGGCTTACTTTAATAAAAGGGGCATAAAATTTGGGGGCAATACATTGTAGAGTAGAAAGACTCCAACAGCATTAGGAGAAAGACCCTTGGTCATTGTCATGAGTTTGATGAAGATTTCACATAGTCTCCAAGTTAAGGGGCAAAGATGTATTACGCTGCTTGACAGAGGGCTAAAGTTCCAAAGGAATTAAGCAAGGGGTAAGAATCAAGAAGAAATTATGCTGCTTGATAGGGGGCTTCCAGGAGAATCTAACAAAGAGGAAAAAATCTAGGAGATAATTTTTATAGGAAAGAAAAACAAATAAGGTTGATATGCTAATATCATGGTTTTGAGGTACAATTGGGGAGAGGCAGGGGTAGGGTAGTACCCATTATTGATTGAGTACTACAGTTTACTGACCAAAAGATTGGCCAGCATTGTTTGTGCCATTCCCAAGACTGAGTAACCTTAGAATTTCTTAAGAATTGCTATTTTTCTCACATCTCATCTATGGTATCACCTCACTGAGGTCATGGTTTCTTCAAGAACAAAGGACAAACAAGAACAATACTCCCCTGAGATGCTAAAGGGATCTTTCTAACAAGCTGATCTCATTATACTCCAGGGGGTCTCTAGTACCTTTTTTAGTTGCTGTTATTTCAGTCATGTTTGACATTTTGTAAATCCATTTAGAAATTTGAGGATATAAATGGCTTGCCCAGGTCACATAGCTAGTAAATACCTGAGGCTGCATTTTAACTCAGATCTTCCTGACTCTAAGCCCTATAATTTACCTACTGTCTACCCTATCTGCCTCCCCCACCCATGGGGGATAGGGATCTTATTGCTGCCTCTGATCTTTAGGATCAAAAATAAAACCATCTACTAGGCTTCTGATGTGTTGGCCCCTTCTAATTTCTCTACTCTTCTTATACTTGATCTGATCTAGCAACATTGGCCTTTTTGTTGTTCCTTTCAAATTACTCCCCCTTAAATGGGAAAAGTTTGATATTTCTTCAAAAAGAAACTATAAATTAGTCAAGCTATAGGATCAGCTTCCCGGTTTTCCCTGCCTTTCCTCCCTGACAAACAATTCCCAGGATATGAGTGGACAGAACAATTCTGGGGATGTATAGAATAAACTGACCTAGTCCGTATCTATCCATCCCATATGTTAAGAATACACATCTCAGGGTCAGCAAAAGCCATATCTTTGGGAAAATAGTAGCTAGATCAGTGGGAAACAGGGAAAACATAAAACATATAAATTTGAATTTAAACAAAGACATGATTGATGCTTCCTAATATAATTTTTAAAATAGCTTTCACGCTTAGAGTGTAAGATCACCTTCTCAGCCACTGAGGATGAGCCAGATGGGGGTGTTGGTTAATATTGCATCAGGGAACATATATATTGCTTATGGTGCTTACTCTCAGGGCCTCACTTTTACCTCTTGTATGGTGAGAATATCTCCTGCTTCTCATGGAAACAAAACTTTTTCTTTATGATTTAATATGATTTTGAGGTCCCCTGATCTTAGAGGGGCTTCTGTTCTCATAAGTCAGTAATCCTAAATCTTCTGGCTTTGGAGTCTGCCTCAGGGACTTCCCACACTCCCAATCTAAGAATTACAATCTGTCTGATTCTGAATAGACCACTCCTCAATTCATTGCTCGCTGCCAGATAGCTTCTGGCCTCATGACAGTCCCACCAACCAAACTCCTGAGACATTAGTGATAATCTGGTCAGGGAGAACCAAATTCTGGAGATCACTCCCTGGCCCTGGCCCGACCTCTGGGCCATAGAATTAGCATGTCAATGATAGAAAGCTGGATAAAACTGTCTCCTCTCGTTAAGACTTTGCTAAATTATCTTGGAATTTAGTCTGATTGTAATGGCATTGTAATTACAATAAAACTTTGCCCCTTGATCAGGAAATGGGTTCAAGCCTGCAAATTCTTTTGAGACACCTCACAACACCTGTTTGTTTGTAACCTCAAACTTTTGGGGTCCCTTTTCCAACCTCAGCATTTACATCTGAGATTTTTTGGGTGGGTTACATACCACACACCCTCTCCCAAATCTGTCTTTTTACTGTGTATCTCTTTGGTCTGGAATGCTCTCCCTTTTCACTCCACCTCCTGGTTTCTTTCAGAACTCAGCTTATATGTTTTTGTCTTTCTTTATAATCTCAGTTGTAAACTCTTTAGTATAAACTCAGCACAATGCCTGGTACATACTAAGTGCATAATAAATACTTATAGACTGATTAATTGTAGTGATGAGTTTAGAGATGATGACCTTAATATGAGAAGGGCGTTTCATTACAGAATTGAAACCCAGTGTTATAAATATGCTGCAAAACTAAAAAGGACTCAGGAGTATATGAAGTAAGTCGACTTATTTACAGTTCTTGAAAGAAATGGATGATCCAAACAAGATGATTTCAGAAAGGCCTGGAGAGACTTACATGAACTGCTGCTGAGTGAAATGAGAAGGACCAGGAGATCGTTGTATACTTCAACAACAATACTGTATGATGATCAATTCTGATGGACGTGGCTCTCTTCAACAATGTGATGAACCAAATCAGTTCCAATAGAGCAGTAATGAACTGAACCAGCTACATCCAGCAAAAGAACTCTGAGAGATGACTATGAACCACTACATAGAATTCCCAATCCCTCTGTTTTTGTCTGCCTGCATTTTGAATTTCCTTCACAGGTTAATTGTACACTATTTCAAAGTCCAATTCTTTTTGTACAGCAAAATAACTGTTTGGACATATGCATATATATATATATATATATATATATATATATATATATATATATATATATATATATATATATAGTATCTAATTTATACTTTTAACATATTTAACCTGTATTGGTCAACCTGCCATCTGGAAGGGGGCGGGAAGGAGGAAAAAAATTAGAACAAAAGATTTGGCAATTGTCAATGTAAAATTGCCCATGTATATATCTAATAAATAAAAACTATTAAAATAAATAAAATAAAAATAAAAATAAAATAAAATAATTTTTAAAAAAATGGATGATCCATCCAGGGGCAATCCCTGGGCAGATGTGATCCCTCCCCTGTTCCCCCAACTGACTGGGCATGATGAAGTTAACAGATTTGTTCATTGCATTTTCCTCTTTGGCATGTTCCCCCTCCTTCATAATACAACTCACTTTCAAAAATAGTAGAAACCTCCTTCTTTGGGGAGGGGAAGTTAATTAATTTATTAAGCATGTGCACTCAGTGCTTACAATTATCTTTAATCTTTTGTTTAGGGGTGATTTTTTTTTATCAGTTTATCAGTTCAGTTTCTCAATATATTGTTTTGTACAATTAATGGTCAACTGACATGATCTTTCTCTAAGTTCTTGTCCCTATATGAAAATGCAACTCTATAGGTTGCTCCCACCAGGCAGAATAATAGATCTTTTGGTTCATTCTTCCTGGGAAGATCATCTGAAGGGATATCTGGGCCTCCCTATTTGGCTTTCAGAAAACAAATGAAAGTTATGGCATATTGTGAGAAATGGATGGACATTTGGTTTCCACAGTTATATGAAAATTAAATTAGAAAATTGAAACCCACAGAGACATCGGAAAGTGGTCAGGGATAGAAATTATCTCCCCCCCAAAGAATATAAGAATATATACTTCTTAAGGGCAGAGACTAGGTTTTGTAATCAGGGGTGATGGCCAGAGATTTGAAAGGAATTTTTTATTCCTTGCCTTCCTCTTCTAGATAGAATCTCTTTGTGGGCAGGGATTGAATTTAGTGAGAAACATCCTACCAAGTAAAGCATATGCTAGCCTCAGGCTTTCTTACCTCACATTTAAAAAAAAAAAAACACAACAACAAAAAACTGTGCTTTGGAAACCCTCATCTATGGGGAAAGGAGTCAGGGATTGGGGAGGGAAGTTTGTGTTAGGAATAAAAAAAAAGGGAGTGCCATTAGCCTGGGTAGGTATCTCTCTCTAAAACCATACATTGCCTGTCAGAGACTGTGCACCCTTTCTCATGAGAAAAAAATAAATTTTTTTCCTGCACTCATACACAGACTTCTGATTGTTTTTGTGGTCACCACTGTCCCACATAATATAAATGTGATGGACTACTACTGAGTTTTGGGAAATTATAAAAAGAATAGTTTCAGAGAAATCTGGGGGAAATGGTTTGAATTGTATCAGTGAACAGAGCCAAAAGAATAATTTATACAATAACAACCATATGGTAAAGATAAACAACTTTAAAAGAACATTTAGGAGAGAGATGATGAAACGCATTGCCCATCTCCTGAGAAGAGAAGCAAAAGGTTTCATAGTACAGAATGAGACAAATGCTACTTATATATTGGACACAGCTGAATGGGACCAGGTGAAGATTTCTTAAAAAGTCTATAAGTGGAGTGGATCAGAGCCTAGTCCTAAGTTTCAGGAAGTTATGTGACCCACAGGAAGTAGACAGCATTGCTGACCACTGGTCAGTGATTACTTCCTTTTCAGTCCATCCAATAAACGCAAGTCTTTTGCTATTTAACCTATTCAACATTTTCAGCTGATCAGACTATGCACAATACTGGGAGATGGGAGCTGAAAGGATTTATGTCTTCTCAGTTGGAGAGCTTGGGCCTCTCATTGCAAAGACCAAATAAATGTTTCCTTCCTCTTTGTATCTGAAGATGCCTCTGGATAGTCAATTTAGGTAAAGGGGTCTAGCACCCATCCCACACATGACCAATGCAAAAATTTGTTTTGCTTGATTATATATATATATATATATATATATATATATATATATATATATATATATATATATATATAGGTATTTTATTATTCTTTCATCCTCAACTGAAGGTGAGATAGAGGTATGATGGGGTGAAATTCTTAATAGGAAGGTAGATTTTTGCTGATTGAAAAAATATACATAATGGGAAAATTCTATACTTGTAATTTTCTAAACTGGTTGACAATATTGGTTTTTTTTCAAGTTGACATTTTGAAAATGCAGCCCTGTGGTAATCCTACTCTAATTTACACTTTACATGAACATAAGATTTTTAAGCCTAGACCATTAATTCCAGGCAATTTGCATCATGAAGTTGATGTTTCTGTTTCCATTGAAATGGGGATTTACATCTCCAGGCCATAGCTGTATGCCAGGGCAAACTGGTCTACTTGTTTTACATTCAATGACTGCCCATTTCACAACACCTGTAGTCTCATGCAAATTGACCCATAGCAGTGGGAGCTTCAAGAATCATGGAGATGATCTCAACCATGGTCCAGGACATGCACGTGCTTTTCCATCTCATCTCAGTCCCATATCTTCAGGACTTTTGCAGAGGACTAATCCTTTTGTACTGATGGCCGTCACTAGCTAAGAAAGACCAATCTCCTTCTTCTCCTCTCCCCCCAACACTTATCCTAATGGAAGATCTCCCCAAATTCACTCCTTTGGGTGAGATAAATGTCTTATCCAATTACCATGGGGAAGCTAAATGATGCAGTGGATAGAGCACAGGATTGGAAGTCAAGAGGATCTAAGTTTAAATTCAGCCTTATACACTTAACATTTACTAGCTGTGTGACCCTGGGAAAGTTATTTAACCCCAATTGCCTAACCAAAATTAAAAAAAAAAAAAAAAAAAAGAAATCCAAATACTATGCTAGCATTTGATCCTATGATCCTTTAAGATTTGGTGTTAGAAGAGATTTTAGAAAGATCTAATCTACCTTTCTCACCTCATTTTGCAGATAAGATAACTGAGGCCCAGAGAAAATAAATGACTGGCTTACGGACTAAGTACTAGTACAACTAGCTCATATTTATATAATGTTTAAATTATCTCACTTAATGCTTACAACAATCTTATGAAATAGGTGCTAGCATTTTCTTCATTTTATAAGATAAGAAGTAAGTGCCTTGAGTTGTCTAGGGCCAAGTAAATATCTGAGGCTGGATTTGAACTCAGGTCTTCCTCACTTGAGTCTATACTACTCTCTCCATTGTAACACTTGATTACTTTAAATATAGTTACTAGATTGTCAAGCCCAAACTTAAACTTGTATTTGTACAATCATCATTCATTCCACTATGGAATCCATTTTCCTGGGAGGGGCAACAAATTCAATTAACTTCAGCCCTCTAGTGGAGTGATTTGCCATTTCTTTTATCAGCTCATTTTCCATATGAGAAAACTGAGGTAAACAGGCTTGAGTGAATTAAGGGGACTCACACAGCTAGTGTTTGAGGCTAGATTTGAAGTATCTTCCTGACTCCAAGTCTATCAACTGCACCATTTATCTGTTACTAATTTTAAATTAGTTAAGTGCTAATTATTGTTATTAATATTAATCTGGTTCTGAAATTTTCAGGAACTCCTACTCATCCTTTCTACTTCACAGTAAACTTATCAACATGATTGAGATTTTTTTTGTCCTTAGTTGCCTAGTTAGCATCCTCTTTCTCTGCTATTCATCTTGGGGGATGGAGAGAGGAAGTTGTCATCTGAGTCTCTTAGGGAGACCATAGTTAAGAAATTTTTAATTTTTGTGTTCTTTAGAACACGTATGCCAAATCTCAGAGAATATAAATGGCAATAGAAGCCCCAACTATCCTATGGGAATATTTGTACATGGTCCTGGGTCACCCCTGACAATATGCCTTCTTTGTTCTATTTCTCTACAATATCTAAACTGGCCTGGGGCTGGTGCAGGGATTCACGATGTTACTTTGTTCTGCTGCCACCAGGTCAAGTGGACTCTTATAATAAACTCCCCCAATTAATCTAATTAACCCTAATAAAACCTATTAATAACCAAGCTTATGTAAGCCCCTCTTTATTTGGTATCTCAGTATTCTCTCAGAGGTTATGCTATCTTACAATTGGCATTTAAATACCTCAGTTTCTCTGCCTCAGTTTCCTTGAATTGTTCTGCCTCAGTTTCCCTGGTATCCACCCCCCCCTTCCTTGCCCCATTGGGACTGAGAGAATAGGAGCCTCAAAGCTCTGGCCACTCTCACATTGCAAAGAGTCATATAACTCCAGATGGCTTATTTCAAATGTTTGGATGGTACTTACTATCTTTTTGGCCCAGTCTTCCTATCTCTTGCTTGACCACTTCCTTGACCTCCAACCTGTCAGAATTTAAAAGTTATGGTCCTTTCTGGAATTTCCACTCACCACTGCTCTGCCCCACCCCTTGCCTTTGTTTCCCTGATAGCTGGAGCCCTATAAAAGTCTCTGGAATTATTTGCTGGTTGCTGGTTGCTGGATGCTTTGAGATAAGAGTCCCATTCAATCCAGCAGGCTATGGCTAGTCCAAATTTTCCACTATTAAAATATTAAAAACCCTAATCTCTGTCTTGCCTCAGTTTCTCCTGCATTACAGCATAATTAGGGCAGAAGAGATCTCTCCCCTTACAGCATGATACCATCATTCTATTCCCCTTCTACTCCCACAGTCACCAAATAAATAGAAAAGTGGATAGATAGAAAGGTTTTTTAAAATGAAGAAAGAAAAAAAGAAAGAAAGAAAAATAGATAGATGATAGTTTTTTTTTTTTCATTGACTGATAAGGCATGGTCCCATGAATTTTATGTTTCAAACATTAGTGGTCAGTCAGTAAATATTTATTAAGCACCTACTATATGCCAAGCACTGTGTTAAGTCCTGAAAATACAAAAAGAAGCAAAGACAGACCAAGCTTTCAAGAAAAGGAGAAACAAGCAAACAAACATGTACCAAAAAAGAGACATATTGGATTAATTGGAGATAATTAAAAGAGGGAAGATTCTAGTAGTATAATTAGATATTCCGGACACTCAAAAAGTTCAAAAGGAACCCACTTGCCCTTTGAGCAGAAGCAATATAAGCAGTCATCATAGTTTTATACTCTAATTTTATAGATGAAGAAACTCATGGGAAAGAGTTTGTTTCAGCTTTCCACAATGGAAAAGTAAAATGGAAAAAAAATTGCTTAGGTCATGCTGTATAGTTAGATTATCAATCATGCACCTTGTCCTAGCATAGAGTAGAAGGAGATTCTCACATTTGAGAAATTACGTAATGCTTTTAAAGATAACAAATTCCTTTCCACTGTATGAAGTCTTTGCCTTTAGCAGCAACATTTAAAAACTGAAGTCAGTGAAAATGCTACTATTGTTTCTGAAAGGGTTTGTTCCACTTAGATTTCAGACAATTTAAAGATCTCAAAGTGGAAAAATAGAAGAATCAAAATAGCAAATAGAAGCCCTTTCATATATTAAAGAGTGACACAATCTATTTGGTCTTCAAAGACCTTCTTAAACTAGCACTCTTCCTATTTAGTACATTTTACTCTCCTCCCTCTGCCCTATATTCTTTGATCCAATGATATTGGTCTCCTCAGCTCTGAGCATTTTCTATGACTGTCCCCCATTTCCCAAATACTCTTCCTTCTGTGCTTTTGATTACTGACCTTCTTGAGTTTTTTTACATCCTAATAAATAAATTTCTTTTACTAGAAACTTTCTCATGTCACTCTTAATTCTAATGCTTTCTTTTAGTTATTTCCTATATAGTTTGCTTTGTATAAATCAGTTTGTTGCCACCAAATTGAAAACTCCTTGAGGTCAAGTTATATTGATGTTCTTAAATTTCCAAAATGCCCTATAGAAGGATTCCTAGACATTGGATAACCTCTCTCTGGAGTATTTGTGAGCAAGAATTCTATAAAAGGAGAAGGCAGGAGGGATTAAGAGCTGCATTGTTGAATGGAGTATTCACATGGGTGAATTCAGAGATCATCAAGTGTCAAGGAAAGTACCAGATTCTGATAGAGATAGGTGAAATTTATCTGAGTATTTTGCTATCTTTTCCTTCAGAGTCATATATATATACCCTTGTGGACCCTTGTTCATATATATATGAAAAGGTCAGAAAACACTGCAGACTTTGCTTGAGGACATAGGTCCCTTTCATGTCTGGGTCCTCTGCCACTTATATACAAAAACCTCACCAAGAATTTGGTAAGTACAACTATTTGATCATTGTAAGTTAATATGGAGTCCTGAGAAAAGCCACCCTTCAACCAGGAAGATTATCAAAATGAAGAGACAAGATTTCTACCTCTTGCTAAGCTGAGACTCTGAGAGAGTCAATGAGAAGCTGCTGCTAACCCTAGGTTGAGCATCATGTTGAAAAACCCCAAACACTGTAACACTGTAACTGAAAGAGTATCCTAGCACTGAGCCAGAGGTTGGTGATGGTAGAAACTGGAGTTGCTCATCAGCTCTCTGAGGGTTACTGCCAGAACCTTGAGAATAGGACTGCAATTCTGAGGATCCTACCTGCTAGTGTCAGTGTGGGTTAGGGAAGGTTTCCAGAAAGGATTTTAACAAACTAAAAGCAAAAATAGACCTGATTAAAAGAGATAAAGAAGAAAACTACATCTTCCCAAAAGGTATCATAGACAACAAAGCAATATCAATTGTAAACCTATATACACCAAGTGACCAAGTTCTAAAAGAAGTTAGGTGAGTTACAGAAAGAAATAGAGAGCAAAACTATCTTAGTGGGGGGCGTCAACTTTCCCCTCTCAGAACTTGATAAATCCAACCAAAAATAAGAAAGAAACTAAGGAGGTAAATAGAATATTAGACACCATAAGCAAATTAGAAGTGTAAAGAATAGTCTGCCTGTGAGATCTATGGGAAGGGGAAAAATTCATAACCAAACAAGAGGTAGAGAGCATTTCAAAATGCAAAATAGATAATTTTGTTAGGATTAAATTAAAAAGCTTTTGCATAAATAAGCCCAATGCAACCAAAATTAGAAAAAAAAGCAGAAAGCTGGGAAATAATTTCTTCAGCAAATATCTCTGATAAAAGCCTCATTTCTCAACTATATAGAGAATTGAGTCAAATTTGTAAGAAAACAAGCCGTTTTCCAAATGATAAACAGTCAAAAGATAGGAACAGGCAGTTTTCAGATGCAGAAAGGATTTTACACTACTAATATTAATAAAAACAGCAACTACATAAATGTTTACAAAGCTCTTTACACATATTATGTGTCTCAAAACAATCTTGTAAGTTAGGTACTACAGGTACTATTTCCCTAATTTTATGAGGAAATTAAAAGTCAAGAGTTGAAGGGATTTGCCTTTAGCCACTTAGCCTTCAAGTCTGATAATAATCAGGTTGTAGCATACTGTCAGTGATGACTTCTTGTAAGAAGCATCATAAAAAGCATAATCTGAGGCCATGAATGACCAGAAATGATTTAAGCTGGTTACTCAGTGAGATGGAAGACTATAGGTGGGCAACTTGAATGTTATATTGATATTTCTAAATTATCAAAATGCCTTATAGAAGGATTCCTAGACATTGGATAACCTCTATCTGGAGTATTTATGGGCAAGAGTTCTATAAGAGGAGAAGGCTGGAGGGATTAAGAGCTGCATTGCTGAATGGAATATTCACATGGGTGAATTCAGGGATCATCAAGTGTCAAGGAAAGTACCAGATCCTGATAGAGGTAGGTATTTATCTGAGTATTTTGCTATTTTTTTCCTTCAGAGTGATTTCTTTCATTCCTCAACACTTTTCCCCAATGCCTATTCTTACTTGCTGTCTCTAAGTTACCTAGGACATCTTTCCCCCTTAACCCCCTAGTACCTCTTTGAGGTCTGCTCTCCCTAGAGTAGTTTCTGCTTGCTAGCTTGCCCAATCAAAACTTGCCTGCCTGGTGTCTTGTTTCCTTTCAGTTCAGTATCAGATGGAAAAACAATCTGGTAAAATAATCCCCCTATAGGGTGTTAATGACTGATATCTACTTAATTACTCCTTGGACTCTTTGTAATTTAATAAAAGACTCTGGTTATACAAAATCTTAACCCAAAGGAATGGATTTAAAAAAAAAAAAAAAAAAGACTTTTTTCTTTTTTGAAGGAAGAGTGAGTTGGGGATGAAAAACTCATTTCTGATCCAGAAAGTCTTACTTAATGAGAAGGACCAGCCTTGTTTTACTGATAAAGGACATACTGGGTTTGGGGAATTACAGCTTAATCTCCACTAACTTCTTCACTTTTTTTTTAAAAACCAGAATCAAATAACTAATTAGACCTTAAGAAGTTTAGCTAGCTCTCTAACAACATATACATACATATATGTATATATAATTTCTCTAACTTCAGGGTTATGGTATCTTTAAAAACTGGTCCTCCTCATATCAGAGACATTGCCATAGATGGAAGAATTCTGGTACACTTTGGTTGGATCTTCTTGGGTTATAGTCTCTATTTCGAAAACATGACAGACCATACTTCTTGTAAGTACAAAAGTTTCAGAACCTTAGAAGAAAATATTAAAAAAAAAATCAAAATAGAACTCTTAGAATGAAAAACTCTCAGTGTCAAAGATATTTCTATCTTTATGTATGCATAACTGGAAATTAAGTAAATTGATGATGTGTCATTAAGATAGCTACAAAAAAAACAATTAGGCCAGGACTAGATTTTTTTTTTATGACATAGACACTGCCAGAATTTTCAAAGTTTTGCTGTTATGTTACATTATTTTCTTGACACCTTAGTTTAGAACCTCAGCAATCATAGAACTAATGGTCAGTAGGATATCTATTAGGAATTTTTCTTGCATTGTTTATTAACCAATCAACTAGTAATCAGTATTTGTTCACCACATGTGTCTAGCACAACTTTGCACTGTGGGGGATATAGATGATATGAGGTCAGGCCCATCCTTTAAGAACTCTCCAGTTTCATTGTAGAGATAAGACAGTGATTACAAGGAGGCAACTCCTATTTAAATTTACCATCTATTTCAATTTTAAAAATTCAATTTTGGGGGAAGCTAGGTGGTGCAGTGGATAGAGCACCAGCCTTGAATTTAGGAGGACCCGAGTTCAAATCTGATCTCAGATACTTAACACTTCCTAGCTGTGTGACCCTGGGCAAGTCACTTAACCCCAGCCTCAGGGAATAAAAAAATTCAATTTTATTTTATTTTCAGTTCCTGATTCAGTTCCTCATACCTATTGAGAAGGCAAAACCCCTTACAAATATGAAATCATGAAAAACAAATTTCTATGTTAATCACATTCCAACAAACAAGCAAACAAGGAACAGAGAAAATAAAACATGCTTCAATCTGAGCTGTTTTTTATTTGGAGGTGGACAACATTTTTTCATGATGAGCCCTTGGGATCTGTGCTGTGTCATTGGGTTGATTATTTTATTTATTATTGAATTTCTCACAGATAGTTGTCTTTATAATATTTCTATTATTATGTACATTGTTTTCCTGATTCTGCTCACTTCACTTTGCATCATTCATATAAGTCTTACCAGAGCTTTCTGACACCATTTCCTTCATTATCTTATTTTGTAATAATAATAATAATAACAATTATTATTATTATTATTTGCTGAGGCAATTGGGGTTAACTGACTTGCCCAGGATCTCAAAGCTAGGAAGTGTTAAGTGTCTGAGACCAGATTTGAAGTCAAGTCTTCCTGAATTCAGGGTGGGTGCTCTATCCACTGTGCCACCTAGATGCCTTCCTTCATTATTTTTATAGCCTAGTAGTATTCCATCACATTCATATAATGTATCTGAATATAATGTATAATGTTCAGGTATATCCCAGTGGATTAGCATCTCTTCAATTTCCAATTCTTTGCTACCTCAAAAAGGGGTATTATAAATAATTTTATGTATATGGAGCTTTTCCTTTTTCTTTGATCTCTTTGGAAGTATGAACTTCATAAGCAGTATTACTGAATTAAAGATTTTTGTGGTTTAAAAGCTTTTTGGAAATAGTTCCAAATTGCTTTCCAGAATGGTTGCACTAGTTCACAGCTCCAATGGGAAAGGCTCCTGAAGTTTGGTCACTAAATAATAATTTGACTTCAGACAAGTCACTTCTCTGTGTCTTGCTTGTATAAAAATCAAGGATTGCACTATACTTTTATCTTTCTATAATTTCTAATAACACAAATCTCTGAGCAACAGGAGACTCATTAAAAAAAAAAAAAAAGCACAGCCATTTGGGTAGGTGCCCAGAAGAGGGCATAAGATGCTGGGGATAGAATGTACTTTGGGCTCTATTACCCTCTGGGAATGTGATACAAGTGAGTATCCAGTATGCATGAGTAGCATCTCATAGTGAGAGAGAGTGATTCCCTATTCACAGGCTGCTGGGCAGATGAGCAATTTATTAAAGAACTTGGCAGACTTAGAATTACACTTGTTCAGATGTTTGGTTTGTGAGCTTTGAGGCTGATTTCTCCTGATTTGCTCTGATTTTCATTCTCTGTCACTCTATTTCCCTCTACACCTCTCCCTCCTCCTACTAATTGGAGGATGGGGGGAAGGGATGGAAGAGTAGGTTATCAGGGCTAGAGCCTGGGGCCTTACCTGTATGCACTAGCAAGCTGTGATTTCAAAGATTCTGGGAAAACAAATCCCTCCCCTTCAAAAGAGAAAAAAAATTTCTTCTGTACTTGCTGCTGATTGAAATATCTATAACAGTGGACAGAACTTTTCATCCCACCAAAATGAGATATAAAGGCAAATACTCTTAGGAGAAAGAATTGGGTGATTTTTAAATCAAGGGTTCTTTATTTCTAGGGAATGGAAGAGAGGGGAGAGTCTATAAACTTGGATGGACAAAAAGTACATTTTTTCTTTCAAAATAATTGTTTTCCTTTGTAATCATATGCATTTTATTTTATGATCATTCTGAGAAAGAGTCCATAGGCTTTACCAGCCTCCCAGAGGGGTCCATGACACACAAAAAGTTTAAGAGTCCCTGCTTTAAATCCACATTCAGTTGTAAATAGCAGCTATCAGATCCTTTTTTGAAAAAGTGATTATCAGAACCAGAGAAGAGAATAGGAGAGTATTGGATTCATTTAGTGGATGTAGGATGGAAGTGGGACACAGAGGTGAAGCCTGGAGTTCTGAAAAATGGCTTCTGTTTACTTCCCAATTTTGTAATTAGGACCTACATTTAAGTTCCCTGATTTTTGTTTAAGAAAGGAAGTGTTGGGAATAGAATGATAACTTAGAATTGGAAGGCTTTATTTAGAAGTTGACTAGTCCAACATCCCAACTAATGGAGGTATCTTCTCTATAACATCCTTGCAAGTCATCTAGCCTTTGCTTGTACACTTATAATAGAAGGGACCTTTATTTAGTTGTTCAGTTGTGCCCATCTCTTCATGGCCCTGAGAACAAAGTGTCCATGGCACCTTCTTGGGGAAGATACTGGGGTGGTTTATCATATCCTTCTCCAGAGATCACCTTTTGAAAGGACTCTCCACTATCTATGATCTACCCATTTTGGGCAACTCAGCATGGCGCAGCTCATCGTTTCATTGAGCTACACAATAGGGCAGATAGACATAGGGACGAAGAAGAAACTTCCTACTTTTAGAATCAGCAGGTTTCATAGTTGGATACCTCTTACTGACCTTTTTTTTTTTTTAAGTTATATCTTTATATTCTCCTTTATATTGAGTTAAATTAGAGGTATTTTGGTATAACAGATAGAGCTGGTATAGGAGTCAGGAAGACCTAGTTTTAAGATCTTCTTTTGACACATACTGACACATACCTCAGGGAACCCTCAAAGCACTCCAAGTTTGATTTAAGAAGTCTAAGTGTCGATGGCTAACAATATGAGAGGATCCTAGCACTGGAAGACAATTGAAAGGTCTGATAGTAGAACAGGCTCTCATAGAAAGGAGTGATCTCCATCTACCCTGTCATTGTTGGATGACTACACATTGAGGGCACTGTAGAAATCAAGGGCTGAACTATATTGATAGTTTCCTCATTAGGAATTACATGCACCAATGGATTCACAGGTCTGGTATTTTTAAAAAATTGATTAAAATCTGCCTCTGCTTCTTCTCTTTCCTGGATCCTACTTCTGTCCTCTGGAGCAAATAAAAATACATCTAATCCCTCTTCCAACATGACAACCCTTCAAATATTTGAAAAGGGCTCTCATGTCCCACTAATGTTTTTCTAAGCAGGCTAAACAGGCTCAGCTGCTTCATTTGCTCCTTATATGATATGGTTTCCATACCTCTTTACCATCATGGTCAACTTTCTCTGGATAAAGAGCCATTTGGCTATGTTCCCACCCACTGAAGAAATCTGATATAAGATAACAAGCTTGGTTATGTCCAGTCACAACTCCCACACAGAGGCAATAATGAAAGTTTTGCTTAGATGTTGCTGCATTCACCGTGTACTGAAGTTGAACAGCCAGAAATGAACATTTACATCCCACCAAGGATTTCAGACAGAGGTGAGTGGATAAATTAGGTGCTAAGCATATTTGGCAGAATCAGTGTTGTTAATAGGGTTTCACACTGTGAGTAACTAATGTCATCCATTGATAAAACACAGTCGATTTGGGGGCTTTTAACCTCCACCTCTACTTAATAGTTGAAATGTCCTCCATTCCTTAGAAGGTACTTCTGATTGCTTTCTAGTAATTTAGTTCAGTATTCATGGAGCTCCTGGGGAGAAGGGAATTTGCTAGAATGAAGATCTCACTAATAATAATCACTAGCTTTAATATAATGCTTTTAAGATTCACAAAGCATTTTACATGTTATTATTCCATTGTATTTCACAACTCTGGGAAATAAATGCTATTGGTACACACATTTTATAGGTAAAGAAACTGAAACTTAGATCCAGGGTAACACAGCTAAGGAAGTATTTGAGATCAGATCTTCCTGACTCCACATCCAGCATTCTATCCATTATGACATTTATAAGTGCATCATTGCCTGGTGCTATTACCATTTTCAGCTCTCAGTACAACTTTTTACAGGAAAAATCAGATCAAAGAGGGGGAAAATGAGAAAGAAAAAAAAAACAACCAAGTACACAACAACATAAAAAGGTGTTATGATCCACATTTGGTCCCCACAGTTCTCTCTCTGGATGCAGATCACTTTCCATCATGCCTATTGGAATTGGTCTGAGTCATCTCATTGTTGAAAAGAGCCAAATCCATCACAATAGAGCATCCCATAATCTTGTTGTTTCTGTGTACAATGTTCTCTTGGTTCTGCTTACTTCATTTAGCATCAATTCATATAACTCTCTCCAAAATCAAAAAATCCATAATTTTATGGGTCATAATGTCATAGATTTAGAGCTGGGAAGGAACCTGAGAGGTTAGTGAGTCTAAATCTCATTTTCCAGGTGAAAAACTAAAAACAAACAAACAAAAACAATTGAACTCCAAGAGGTTACATAATTTACTCAGCACTCCATAGTTGTCTGAGGCAGGATTTTAATGCAAATCTTCCTAATTTCAAGACAATTTCAAGAACATACTGCCTCAGTGCAGATCACCATGGAGACTTTAATATTTTTTCAGCTTTTTAGTTGGTCTTTCTGAGCTGCTGTGGCTAAAAAGAATAATGATCTCCAGAAGTTGGAGCCAACTTATACAGGACTGGGCAGATTTTCAGATGACAAGGGAATCATCTTAACTTGGGAAACTAAAGTTTGCTCTGTTTTGTGGCAGATTTTTTTTTTTTACAATGTCAGTTATTCCTTTTTTTTGTACTCTGTTTTAAAAATTAATTTTATAATTATAACATTTTTTACAACATTATCCCTTCCGAATTTTCCCCTCCTTCCCTCCATCCCCTCCCCTAGATAGCAGGCATTCCCATATATATTAAATATCTTATAGTATATCCTAGGTACAATATATATGTGCAGAACCGAATTTTGTTGTGGTTACAAAGGAAGAATTGGATTCAGAAGGTAAAAAATAACCTGGGGAGAAAAACAAAAAAATGCTAACAGTTTACACTCATTTCCCAGTGTTCCTTTTCTGGGTATAGATGATTCTGTCCATCATTGATCAATTGGAATTGGATTAGCTCTTCTCTATATTGAAGATATCCACTCCCATCAGAATACATCCTCATACAGTATTGTTGTTGAAGTGTATAGTGATCTTCTGGTTTCACTCAGCATCAGTTGATGTAAGTCTCTCCAAGCCTCTTTGTATTCATCCTGTTGGTCATTTCTTACAGAACAATAATATTCCATAACATTCATATACCATAGTTTATGGTGGCAGAATTTTTGAAAACCTAGGTTATCCCTACAACATATGAAGGCAGAAAAGATTTCAGTGGAGACATGATACTAATCCTTTTTATGATTTCAGAGAAAGTTTTCATCTTTAACCTTTAATATTATTCCCATGGCTTTTCACACAAATCTTTTCAAATCTGGAATTTTTCTTTAAGAGGGAATGGATTTGGGAAAAATCAACAAATAATTTAGGATAATCTGGAAGAAGAAGGACTTTAGGAGGAGCTTAAGGAAACAAGGGAGAAGCTCTTATAGAATGAAGTGGATTAATGCAGTGATAAACCACAATTTCAAAGGACTAAAGACTAATCATTCCAATCACCTCTAGCTAGAAGTAAGATGGACTTAAAATACAGAATGAGACATACATTTTTAGATAAGGCCAAATGTGGGAATATTTTACTGGATTATGTAGATTTGGTTTGAGGTTTATGGGTTTTTTTTTTGGTTGTTTTATCTTTTGTTATCAAATGGGAAGGAGGTGAAAAGGCGAAATAAGTACTTATAAAAATAGATGAGAAATAAGAGAAAATGATAACTAGCACTTGTAAGTTTTACAAAGTATGTTACAAATATCTCATTTCATCTTTACAAAAATTCTGTGAAACATGTGCTTATCTTCATTTTATAGATAAGGAACTGAAGCAGACAGTGACTAAGTAATTTGTCCAGAGTTCCACAGCTAGTAAATTATCTGAGGCCAAATTTGAACTAAGGTTTAGTACCTTATTCATTGTGCCACCTAATTGCCAAATTAAATAAATAAGTAGAAGTCAAACTTCTTGAGGTCAAAGACTTCATTTTTGCCTTTGAATCCCTAGTACCTACCAAAATGCCTCATACTTAGCAGGCATTTCTTAAATGCTTATCAATTTCAATTGCACTTTCATTTATGTCCTTGTGGCCAACTGAAATGATGCTATAGCAGCCATAGTACATTTTGTGAAGTCTGGTAGAGTCTCTGTAGTGACTTTTTATAATAACTATTGCCATGTTGAGTTTTGCAGGATTGTAGTCTCTGTCTCTTTCTTACACAGACACACAAACATAAGGGTAGGCCAGAGATGCTCAGGGGGGCAAACCAATGTTCTACTCTTCCCCCCCCCAGTCACTTTGAAATCATTGTGATCAAAGAGTAATTGATGATAATGATGATGACAACAAAGATAAATGCTACTTATATAAAGCTTAAGGATTTTCAAAGTGCTCCATATACACATTATCTTACTTCATCATCACAATAGCCTTGTGCGGTAGGTACTATAGGTATTATTTTTGTTTTACAGATGAAGAAACAGATGCTGAGAGATTAATTCATTTGTTTGTGCTCAGATATCTAGTAATTGTTTGAGGTAGACTTGGAACCCAAGTCTCTTCTAATTCTGGTCCCATTGATTTTCCCATTACAATACTGCCCCTAATGTTTAAATGAGCATCTATGTAGCACAATGAGCTACAGAAGGCTACAGATTTGGGACCTATGCCTCTGTCTCCATTGTACATCTGTTACAGACCAGTATCTGTAAGCATATAATATAGGTCTAAATATGCCCCCTGCTTAGAAATTTCCAGGCCTCTTTATATAGAATAAAATACATGTTTTTAAATATATATATATTTGTATTAATGTTCTTCCATTATTTGATTCCATTTATCATTTCTAATCTTATTTGACACTATTTTCCTTCCATCTATCCATCCACCCACATACATCCACACAAAATAATTTTATTAAATTATTACTATTTTTACAGATACTGGTACTAAGGCTGGGGATAAAAAGAAAGTTTAAAAAATATATAGTTCCTTCCCCCAAAGAACTTACAGTTTAATAGGAGAGATAGCATGTAATGATTAGGTATGAGATACAAACTGAGTAGATGGGAGAAGTTTAGCAGCTGAAGGGACTGGGGAAGACATCAAATATTCAATTTGATTTAATTTTAAAAATTTTATTAAAAACCTCTTACATAAGATACTATGCTAGGCTACAAAGACAAAATAATACAACCTTTGTCCATAGGCACCTCTAAAATGACACAGCATGCACAAGAATTAGTAAATGGGGAATAGTTTGAAAATTAAGAAATCACCACTGCTGTGGTAGGAATAAAACAGGAATTGTTGCAGAGCTGATTCCTGAACTGAACCTCTAAGGAAAACCTAAAAGCAGGTACAAAGAGCCAGTATGTTCTAAAACTGCTAGTGAAGTTGGAGAAAGAGCTTGTATGAATGATTAAAAATGAGTGATTGAGAAAGGGAAATTTTGACCAGTTTATCAGGAATGACAGGTGAAGGGGAGTAATGTGAAATAAGGTTAAAAAGATGGATTGGAGCCAATTTATGCAAGACCTAAAATTCCACATGCTAAGGAGTTTGTATCTTATCCTGATCACATATTCTACATTCCACCTAGTTAGACTACTATCTGCTCCTTGATTTCCTTTAGCCCCAAGAATTTGTTCAAGCTTTCCCTACACCCCAGTCTGATATTAAACTTTCTCCCTCATCTTTGCCTGTTGAAATCCTTCTTTTCCTTTAAGACTGATTCCTGCTACCGACTCATCTATGAAGCCTTCCTTCTTTTCCCCAGTTGAAAGTAATTTCTCCTCACATTTTCTAAGAGTATTTTGTCTGTAGATCTCCTCCTTGCTTCTATTGCATTCCATTTCTAAAATTATTTATTTGTGAAGAAGTTGTATTCCCCTTATTACAGTGTAAGGACCTTAGGAGTGGGGATTCCCCTCTCTTCTATCCTTAACCATTACAAACATCTAATAAGGGTTTTTTAAAAGTGAATTGAATCAGTTGTGCCAGCTGGAGGGCTATCAGGAACAGTGAATAGAGGAGAAAATGGACAGGAATAGATGAATAAGAGAGTAGGAGATATTTTCTTTTTAATTTTTATAGCATTTTGTTTTTCCAAATATGTGCAAAGATAGTTTTCAACACTCAATTTTGCAAAACCTTGAGTTCCAAAATTTTTTTCCTCTCTCCCCTTCCCCCTCCCTAAGACAGCAAGCAACCCAATATAGGTTAAACTTGCAATTTTTCTAAACATATTTCCATATTTGTCATACTGTGCAAGAAAAACCAGATCAAAAGTGAAAAAATGACAGAAAAAACAAGCTAACAAACAACAACAACAAAAAGGTGAAAATACTATGCTTTGATTCACATTCAGTCACCATAGTTCTCTCTCTGGATGTGGATGGCACTTTCCATCACAAGTCTATTGGAATTGCCTTGAATCATCTCATTGGTGAAAAGAGCCAAGTCCATCATGGTTGATCATCACATAATCTTGTTGTTACTGTATACAATGCTTTCTTGTCTCTGATGACTTCATTTTTTTTTTTTATCAGTTCATATAAGTCTTTCCAGGCTTTTCTGAAGTCAGCCTACTTATCATTTCTTATGGAGCAATAATATCCCATTATATTCATTATACCATTATGTATATTATATACATAATATATATTATATATGTATAAAACATATTTATATATGTAAAATGATAGCCATTCCCCAACAATGAGCATGAGTAAGAGATATTTTCAAGGAGTACCAAATGGTCAAGGTTAACTGAAGAGTAGAGGAAGGCATCTAGTTTGGTGTGGTGCACTCAATAGACACTCAATACATGCTGATTGAATGGAATGATTTTCTAGCTACTATTGCAATGTGACAAAGAAGATGATTATCAATGACTAATCTCAGGACTTCCATATCATTATTTTCTTCTCTGCTATGATGATTTTCAAATTTATCTCTCCAGCACTAATCTTTTTCCTGACCACCAGTCCTGAATCTTTAGCTATCTATTGGAAATTTTGAACTGGATGTTTCATAGATACTTTTTTCTTTTTTCTTTTTTTTTTCTTTATTCATTTTTCCAAATTATCCCCTCCCTCCCTCCACTCCCTCCCCCCATGACAGGTAATCCCATACATTTTACATGTGTTACAATATAACCTAGATACAATATATGTGTGTGTAAATACCATTTTCTTGTTGCACATTAATTATTAGCTTCCGAAGGTATAAGTAACCTGGGTAGCTAGACAGGAGTGCTAACAATTTACATTCACTTCCCAGTGTTCCTTCTCTGGGTGTAGTTATTTCTGTCCATCATTGATCAACTGGAAGTGAGTTGGATCTTCTTTATGTTGAAGATTTCCACTTCCATCAGAATACATCCTCATACAGCATTGAAGTATACAGAGATCTTCTGGTTCTGCTCATTTCACTCAGCAACAGTTGATGTAAGTCTCTCCAAGCCTCTCTGTATTCCTCCTGCTGGTCATTTCTTACAGAGCAATAGTATTCCATAGCCTTCATATACCATAATTTACCCAACCATTCTCCAATTGATGGACATCCATTCAACTTCCAGTTTCTAGCTACAACAAAAAGAGCTGCCACAAACATTTTGGCACATACAGGCCCCTTTCCGCTCTTTAGTATTTCTTTGGGATATAATCCTAATAACAGCAATGCTGGGTCAAAGGGTATGCACAGTTTGATAACTTTTTGGGCATAGTTTCATAGATACTTTTAATTAATGCATCTAAAACTGAATTCACTATCTTTTCCCCTAAACCTTCTTTCTTCCTAGCTTTCTATTCTTCAGAAGGCACCACTCTTTTTCCAGTTACCCACATTCAAAACTAGACATCATACTTGTTCACTTTCTTTCTTTTGCCCCTTCCCCTTCATATCTAATCAGTTAGTTTCCAAGTCATGTCAGTTCTATCTTTATAACATTTCTGTTACTGCCCCCTTTTCTCTTATGACACTTCTCTACTCTGATTTAAGATCTCACCAACTCAGGCTGGATAATTGCAATATCCTTCTCATCTTTAATCTTTCTCTACTCTAATCCATCTTCCTCTCAGTTGTTAAATTCATTTTCTCAAAATTCAAGTTTGATTATATTTCTCCTCTAATATATAAACTCTAATGGCTCCTCAATACCTCTAGGTCACATATAAAATATGGTCTTGTTTTTAAATTCCTGGCACTTTTTTTTAAAGCCTTTTATTTTCAAAACATATGCATGGATAATTTTTCATCATTAACCCTTGCATAGTCTTGTGTTTCAAATTTCCTCCTCCTTCCCCCCACTCCCTCTGGTAGGTTTCTTCCTAGTTTTTTTTTTTTTTTTTTTAAGTTTCTTATCTTATTCTCATCCACATATTCCCAATCCAATGATACTACCTTCTTACTGTTCCTCCTACAAGACATCATCCATCTCCATGTATTTTTACTGGCTACTATCTATACCTCAGAATTATCTCTCTACTCAACTCTTTCCTAACTTCCCTGGTTTCCTTTAGGTCTCAAATAAAATCTTACTTTCAGCAAGAAATCTTACCCTGTCCTCAGAGGTACTGTTTTCACCTAGGATTATCTCCTCTTATCCTATCTACATCTTGTTTATATGTAGTTATTTGAATACTGTCTCTTCTATTAGATTGAATGCCTTGAAAGCAAAAACTGTTTTTGCTCTACTTTTGAATTTTCAGTGCTTAGAAGTGTCTACCTGACAGGAGTTCTCAAACTATGACCAGTGGGCCACTTGTGGCCTGCTGAGGACGTTTATGCAGCCCGATGGGCAAATGGGCTGAGGGGCGGAGATAGAGTGTGAGCTTTTGTTTTTACTATAGTCCGGCCCTCCCACAGTCTGAGGGACAGTGAACTGGCCCCTATTTAAAAAGTTTGAGGACCACTGGACTCTACCACATAGTAGACACTAAATAAATGCTTGTTGATATGTCATCTCTTTATAGTAAGTGACTAGAAGTGTGTGCCATTTCAGATTTAAACTTTGCTATGAAATGAAGAAAATAGACAAGTCTCTTCATAGGATTCCCTATGAACTTAGGAACCCTGCTTGTAGCATCCAGGACCCTGACTGTTTCAGGGAAGATTGGAGTGTTTAACATCATGGTGATTACACTTAACTCTGAGCTGAAAACTCAACCTGTGTTTCTGTCATCCTTCTTTCCTTTCCTTCTCTCTCCCCTTTTCCTTCTTCCTATCCCAGCTGCCGCCCATCTAACTTCTTACACTTTTGTTTCTAATTTCAGGAGCATATTCTACTTAGTATCAGAGTGGCTTGAGTTGGGATAAAACTTAGTTATCTATTACTCCAATCCCCTAATTTTGTAGATCAGGAAATGCTGAGGGGAACTGACTTAGCCAAGATCATACAGGTAGAAAATATAAAGCCAGAGTTTCAATTGTATTTAGTTGTAGTGCTTTCCCCACGCTTAACACTTTTGGTTTAGGAAATTAAGAGGTGAAGCTATTTAAGGCAGTCAAGTGCCATTGCTAACGGAGAAGGGAATGTGGTGGAAGTCTAGGCAGTGAGAGAGAGGAGGTGTAGGAACAGGAATATCTGTATATTTTTCTGCATACGTGACTTGGGTTCTGCTTTGTAGAAATGGAAGTCCCTTATTGCCTAAATCATCTCTAATTCTCATGCAGGCATTGGTAAATAAGTGTCCCCACATTTGCTACATCACTCACCAGCGACACTAGTATTTTACTGTAAGAAGTTACTTTGATTTCAGTGGAGCTGACAGGATACTAGGTATCCAAATCAATGTAATAATAAACTGTTACAAAACTAAACCCTACTACTTCCGAATTAGTTTTTAAGGTCCCCTTAAAGTCTTCTAGCCTTATTCCCCTTCATTTGTCCCCTATTCAGTGACACTGCCCTCGTTACTATTCCTCGAATAAGAGTTATGACCCTGGTGTCACCAAGTATTCCAAGAGACTGGTCGGCACTTCCACCCCTCCCCTTCTCTTTTCTTTTTCCGTTTTTCTTCTCTCTCTCGTACGCTTAGCTCTAGTGTGTCTGTGTTTACCCACACGATGCACCTGTCTTTTTTCAGGTTCGACCGGTATTTGCCCCCAGGACCAGCAGGGGGCGGCCCGGGATTGGCTCCACGCGTGCTTTCCACCCCCGCCCCGCCGGACTCAGAGCAGCACGGAGAATCCCGGTGTAGTGGCCAGCGCGTTCTCAGACCGGCTGCGGGGTGGGAGGAGCAGTCCCTCCCCCAGACTGAGCCCCGGGCACCTGCAGCGTGCGGAAGGCGCAGGGGACGCACGGAGCGCCTGGCTCTGACGCTCTCTTGCCGGCACCTCCTCCCCATACCTGAGTGGGGAGCGGCGGAGCTTAGCTACCGCCTCCTCCTCCTCCTCCTCCATCTCTCCCTCCTCCTTCCCCTCCTCCTCCTCTGCTGCTGCTCCTCCCAACCTTAGCCCTAACTCCAGCCTGGCTGCAGTCCGAGTAAAGGTCGCTCCGGAGGAAAAAAGAGCCAGGGAAACGGCACCTCGGGAGAACAAGGAGAGGAAAGTGGGAGGGTGATTTAAAAAAAAAAAAAAAGAAAGAAAGAAAGAAAGAAAGAAGGAAAAACTCTTTTTAAGCGCAGGAAGATGGCGCCAGACGGGCAGCGGCTGGTGTGAGAGCCACTCGGGACAGCAAGCAGCAGCGGGAGCCGGGGATTGCCCTGGAGAGAGGGGGCCGGATCGCTGAAAACTAGGGCTGAGCTTCCAGACGCTCCTCCGGGCTTGTCTGCTGCGCGTGGCTGGGTCATGTCGGTCAGCGAGCTCTACAGCCAGGTGAGTTTGATCGCCCCAGGTAGCCCGGCTGTCCTGGAGGGGGATGTGTGTACCGGGGAGGAGAATCAGAGAAAACGAGGCTGAGGGTGAAAGTGCACATCTAGAACGCATTACCGAATCCCGGGACTGGAGAGGTGTGTGCAGTCGGGATTTCTCCGCCCCCTACCTTGGGAGTGGGATGGTGGGTATGGAAGAAACTGGCTCGCAGTCTCCACTCCACTGCCCCTAACTTCGCGGCTGGGGAGAAAGTTTGGTCGTTGCCTTTTGGGAAGCGCCACACCTGTCCCGTCTTTCCAGTCCCTCCCGATACTACCAGCTTTTTGCCAGCTAATTCCGAAGTTCCTTTCTGTTCTCATCCCATCTCGGCCCAGTCGGTGCAGAGCTTTGTGATACTTTCCCAGTCCTTCTGCTTCCTTCTCAGGCCTCTCTCAGACTCTGGTAGCTTCCCTTCACTCCAGCTCCCGGTTTCTGCCTCTTGTTTTTCCATCCATTCACTGGACCTCTCCTGTTCTACCCTTTGTAGTTTAAAGCGGTCTCACTTGGTTTTGTTTTCTTACTAAGAAGAAACTCCTTCTGTCATTGGCCGTCACCCTCCCCAGTTTTGGGCTCGTGGGTTTGCCGCCCCCTCCCCCTATCAAGACCCACCCCTGGTGCACTGCAGCTTGGGGCTCCCTGACCAGCCCAGAGCCGATTCGGCCGGGTCCCCACTGCGATCAGAGAAATCTCTCTTCTTATAAATTAATCTTCAGGAATTCGGAAGGAGTAAGGGAGATGCAGAAAAGTGGCCACGGGGAACGTGGCAGAAAGGGAGAGGAAATGGGGATATAAAGCCGGATATTATAAGATTATGAGAAGAAAGGAAGTCCATTTGAAAAATTGGTCGGGGCGTGGGAGAGTCAGGAGATGAGAGGGTTTTTTTCTTATTGTAATTTTCTTGCGGAAGTGTGCGGTTGGTTATATTGATTATGGGGAGGGTTATGAGGGAATATTGTGCTCTGTCAATGGTAATCTACAAAAAGGAATCTACGTTCCAGCAAATCAGTTTCGCCCCATCCTGCGGGTTAGAACTAAGTATGGGGAAGGTCCTAACAGGTGCATATCAAGAGCAGAAACACCACCCACATTTTCTATGCGGTTGCCGTTGTCAAAGTTAGGGATCCGCTACCAACCTCTTCATCTATTACTCACTGAAAAGCTTCAACTGCCCAGGCTTACTTACACATTCCAGACTTTGCTCTGACGACCAAACGGTAAAGGCAGGTTCCTTTTCTTGAGTTACTTAGATTATTATTATTGTTTATTATTATTATTATTATTATTATTATTTAGTCCCAGCTACAGTACTAGCCTTTTCTCTTCCCTATTCGTTTTCTTTCTTAGTTGGAAATGTTGACCGTCCCCTTACTTCCGCAGCCTCTTCTAGATTTGAGAGAGTGAGTGTGTGTGTGTGTGTATGTGTCCGCGTGTGTGTGTATGTGTCCGAGCGTGTGTGTGTGTGTGTGTGTATGTGTGTTCCTGTCCCTAAGATTTGAGTGTTGGTACTTACACAGTACATTAAGCAGCCACAGGCAAATGGGCTGGGAACTGTAGGAAAAGAAACTTCTCTGAATCGTCTGCATCAGTATTACAATCTTTTTATTTTTTATTAAATCGTTAAGGGGAGGGGGAAAAAAAATCAATGGAACTTCGCTGCTATCGTGGGAAAGGAGATATCCGTACAGTAATCTTTCTCATTTCCCGATGAAACTGGCTCCCACGTGGGTGGGGAGAAAAAGGACTTTAATATCCTCTCCTTCCTGAAGAGGAGAAAAAGGGCTAGGATGAATGAAGATTATTTTTAGTTTTAAGGGGTTAGGCAGGTGGGGCGTGGTTCGAGCCTCCTGCGTTTGCCCAGCCTACACACTGGAGGGTCGCCTGGACACCAGCTGGTTTAAGAGAAGGGACCAAGTTACTTGTTGGCGACTGTGGGAGCCAGCTAGTTAAATCTCTGGCCCCACTCCCAGGTTTGAAAAAGCCACTGACTGCCAGGTTTACCCTTACAGGGGGTGGAGTTAAATGGCATTCAAAAGCTGGAGCGTCCCAATTCTTTTGCTGATGCAGTGAAATCTCTTGCATTGGGAATAACTGTGAAGGGCCCGTGTGACCCTAGAGACTGACTTATAGTGTTAGGGTTGTTTTTTTTCCCCTTAGTTTAAAGAAATATAACTTCTAAGTTAAGTTAAACATCTCTTATCAAATAAGTGCAGTAAATATCAAAAACTAAGATACAATTTGTTGCAGCAAAATGAGTTATATTATTACATAATGTAAGTAGGTATTGCAGGACAGCCTGTATAAAACCTATAAAACCCAGAAATCTATCTCATCCCTCTTTATCTACTGATTCCTTTCCTCATTTGTAGAAACATCTCAAATTCTCATCCTTAAAAAATAAAAACAACTGTTGTACACTTTTCAATTATTTTCAAATTATCCTCCCTTTCTCAGCAAAACTCCTAGAAAAAAAATCATCTGCACTGCTAGCCTTCTTTTTCTTATTCTTTCACCCAAGTCTCAACCTTTTGCTAATTTGGCCTCTAACCTAATCACTCAACTGAAACTTTTCTTACTCCCTGTACTACTAAGATCCCAACCTATGTTAAGCTATATTATATCTTACTCTCCTTTACCCTCCAACCAAATTGCCTCTCTTAACCTCATACAAGACAATCCATTTCTTCTATCCTCACTGTACTATCTACCCTTCACCTCACTACACTCCCACTTCTTTCCTTCAAAGATGAGATCAAATCCACATGAAGTTTTTCCTGATCCTCTAGTTGATAATGCCTGCTTCCTCTCCCCAATAATCTTGTTTTTTTTGTAATATGTATTTTTTATGCATCTATAAATGTGCATGTTGTCTTTCCAGACTGGCCCAAACATTAGTTCATTAGACCAGGAACAGTTTCATTCTTGTGAAATATATATATGTATTGTCTCCCCCACCAGAATTTTTGAGATCAGGGGACTATATTAGATTTTTGTATTCCCAGTACAATGCTTTGAGTCTAGTAATCAATTAATAAATCCTCCATTCATTATTTTTTTTTTTGTCTGTATTCTGGGTATCTAGAACTGTGATAGGACCATAGGAGCCATTTAATATAAAAGTCTGGATCAATCATAGGTTTATTCTATTATAAACTTTAAAATATTTAGGTTAAAGCAAAAAATTTGTGGTTCTACAAGGTACAGCCTTATTGAAAGAATTTTTTAATTTTTTGAGATCTTGACTTGAAAAAATTTGGATTTTAGGTAGAGGGCTTTATTTAGATATAAGACCCAGGAAATATATACAGGAAGAAATTATTTTAAATCTTATTTTCAATAAAAATCAAAATATACTGTCTGAGTTACTACATAGTCTGAATCACTAAGGTTCCAGTACACTTTTTTCATTGGTTTTTAAAGGATTCAATAAAACAATGATCATCAGGGAAAAAAAAAAGACAAGAAAAACATGCATTAAGACATTCAAAAGTATTCTTCCTGATTTAAGAGTTTGTGATAATTAGATTTAATAGAGAGACTCCTCCCCATCCTTACCTATATTCTGTTAATATTTTCCCATTTAATTATTTTTAAGTAGTTTTTGCATTAACTTTTGCAAATAATACCATTTTATATAAATACTGGTGGCTGTGGCTTTGAAATTTCTGTGCTTAAGAGTCCTAATGGCTAACATAGCCCCTAGAAAAAATTATTCATTTTGGTGAATTAAGTACCTGTACTTTTTGTAAACATATGACCTTGCCTGGATTCCTTTATCTTACCATCTTCCCTTGCCTAGTTGGATTCTCTCTATTTCTCCGTGAGTTATGTAATGTGCAGAATAATCTTATCTAGTGCTTTCATTCAATACATTTTGTATAGTTTTTGTGAAAGTGGTTTGTTGAGGGGCAGTGGGATGTTGGTGGAGAGAACTTTTTATTTTGTGTCAGGAAAGTGTGTGTGTGGTAAAATCCTGACTCAGTTGTGTGACTGAGTGGCTCAGCATCTTTATCTGCAAAAAAGGGGTATAACTAAGAAGCACTTGTAATACTTGTTGCTCAGAGTTGTTAGAAAATTGCTTTGAAAGTCTTAAATGTTACATAAAAATGTCAGTTGTTGATCATTTCAGTGATTTGTTAAAATAACCAATGTTCAATTTTATTTTTAGCTTATAATATGGAATTATCTAATGTGGTGAACAATGGATCTTGATGCAAACTTTAATGTATTATGCATGATAGAAACAATTATCTGATAGATGTCACAAAATTGCAAAGGCAGTTTTCTAAGTGAGATGTATTAGAAGATTTGAATTGAACTTTAAAGAATGCCCTAAGAAGCCTCCTTACTGATATCAGTTTCTTGAGAATATATCTTGAGAATTTGGAAAATGTTCTTGATTGCTATGAGAAGCATTTAAAAATTTTATTTGGAGGTTTAGGCATTCCTTATCAAAGACAAATGCTTGGAACTAAGATTCCTATTTGATATTATATCTGGGACTATTACCTGTATGGGCTAGCCCTTTTTCCTTCTTCCCTATTCTTATCTCTTCCCACCTTTCATCTCTATTGTGTCCTATCCTTTATTCTTGTTCTTTATTTATTTATTTAAAACAAGAGGCACATCTGCCATCTCTAATCTCTTTGATTTTTGAAGTAGTTTTCAGTCATTACCATGCATTCAATCATTGCCTCTGTGCAATTCATGGATGCTTCTCCTTAAAAAAATAAAGATGATCAAAAGCTTGATTTCTTAAACTTGGAAAAAAATTGCTTTTTTAATGGAGAAGTGTTTCAGAACAGGGAGGAGGAATATAAACTGCTGGATATTTTTAGGGTGAGGTCAAGGTGAGTCAGTCTCATGCAAGACAGGTTGGAAAACTGCTAGGTTGAGTTTTGTAAGTGAAAAGAAAAAGCAAATGTCAGTTTGCTTCTAGCCCATCTAGTAAAATAGAATCATATTAATTTGATTTGTATGGTACCTAGCAATGAGCATTGTTTCATGCTGATGCATAGAAAACACCATTTAATTATGGTGATTGCAGAAAATATTCTAACTTGAAAATATAAATTATGCAAACTTGCTTGAAGGTGGAATATAGTTCTTTACTATAGAGGGATAAGATACCTTTGCCCAATGTATTCTTTAGGGCATTCTTTAAAGTTCAATTCAAATGCTGCCCTTCTAACTCTTGCTAATGAGTAACTTCTGAAGAACTTGCTTTGATTCACAATTTTCCAGAGCACTTAATCACTAAAGTTGTGAGGGGTGTGTGTTTGTGTGTATTATCCCCCAATTAGACTAGGCTCTGTGAGGACAAGAATGACATTTTTCCCAAATGTTGTATCTCTCTTTGTGCTTACTTAGCATAGGGCTTTTCACATAGTATAACCTAATAAAAGCTTGATGAATAAATGAATGAATGTATAGTAGATGCTAAATAAATTCTTGTTGGTTGAGTGATGACATATTTGAAGCCTGAGGTCTGAATAGAAATGAGTAAAATATCAACAGTCCCTCATTATCCCTTCTAGGAACCATTCTTTCAGCAACTAGTTTCCTTAAAGACCCTTTACACATTTTCTTTTTGTTAATATACTACTAATATCTTATTTCATTAACTGCAGGAGATCTGAACTTTAAAAGACTGTTTTGCAGCTCAAGGTCAAATTGCAATTTGAGTATTTTTCTTAGGACAGAAACGATGACTTTCCATATATAAAAGTCCAGGAAACTTTTAAGGGGAAATTCTAAATGGAATTTCTAATATTTAGAAAGTTTTTCATGTTTATTGCCCTCTCTAAATCTGTTCATCCTTCTACTTAGCATGGTTACATGCAAGCTGCATAGGTTGTAAAGTAGAAGGTCAAGTTGATGGCTCTCTAGAGATACATAATACTGTATTTGTCATTATAAGTAACACGTAAGATATTGTGAAATAAGCCTTTTTTTGAATTTGAAACTAGAGTCCATTTGTGCTTTTATAACTATGTATTCCTGGAAACTATTTGAAGCAGGGGGCAAAGTGAACTGACCCAAGTATTTACTGTGCAATTTGTCTGCTCAAACTTGTTTGCTGTCATGGTTGAAAATGTTGAATAAGTTGGGGAGAAGGCCAGGAGTCAAAGGTGTTAAGTATTACTGAATGAATATAGGAATGGAAAAAAAAAACCCAGGGCCTTTCAGTATTACACATTTTAGGAAAAGAAATGTGTTAGCAGTACTACTGAAAAGCATTCAGGACCAGCAAAGTGTTTATGCAAAGCTCAGCAAACATTAGCTCTGGAAAATATGGACTTTTGTAAAGGAAAGAGCTTCTTTTCAAAACCCTGAAAAAATGCTTTTTAAGCGCATTATGAAAATGTAATCTCGAAGATAATTGTCCAGTTGCATATAATTTAACCTCCCCAATAGGATATATACCTCGACATTCTCATAACATGATTATATTTAGTAGAGTTAGAAATATGAAAATAAGAAAATGGTGTTATGGCTTTTCCTACCTCCCTCAGTTCCTTCTTCTGGATCTTTATATGGCTAATCACTACCACAAGAAAAGTGACAGAAAATACTTGCCCAACTAAGACTGCATCATTTTCTTTGGATGGGCAGCAAATTAGAAATGGCATCCAGGTGGAGCCCCTAGGGATTAAGTTTAAGGCTGTGAATTTCCTAGTAAAGTACTTTTTGCTTTTTGAGGCTTAAATTCAGTTCTCTAAATTGTCCTTCTCTTGATCCAGTTTAATATTGTTAAAACTGCCTTTCATTTGACTCTGTGGGCTATCCCCAGTGAGAATAATCAAGCTTACACTTTTTAGCTACAAGTCAATGAATTATAATACTTCTCTTAAAATTTATTCACTGGCTCGTAAATTATTATTGCTGTCCTTTGAAAGATGCTAACAGTGGGCCATAGACACTAGCAGATTCTTCTCTTGTTTGTTAAAGCTTTCAGTGGAGTGAGTGATCAGGCATGTCATAAAAAGATATTTAATGATTTTCTGAGGAAGCTTTTGCCATTATAAAAACTCAAGCAATTCTTGCACAGAATCTTAAACAGAATGATAAGGCCCAGGATGCCTTCCGCATGTAATCCAAGTGGTAGAGTGTTTTACTTTTAAAGCCCTAAATGTATTGATTCCATTGGCCTCAAGAGCAATGCTAGAAAATCACTTCTAAGTAAGCTTAAACAAGTAAAAACAAATACCAGGAGAAAAAACCCTGTGTAGTTTTGTTTTGTTTTGTTTTTTTTTCAATTTTCATTTGCTTTGTGGTCAGTGTAGAGTGTGTGTGTGTGTGTGTGTGTGTGTGTGTGTGTGTGTGTGTGTGTAAAATAAATGATTGGGAAGGGAATAGGAATGAGATCTGTGATTTCATTCCTTAAGTCTAACAATGTGGGTCAGTTAATTGCCTTCTCTTTAACTAAAAGACTAAGAAAGTTGTATAAATCATTCAATGAGAAGTTGAATGACTTGATTATAGTATCTATATGTCAGAAGTGAAATTTGAACCTAGGTATTCCTAGTTCTGAGGCTGGCTTTCTATCTTCTATACTGCCTCATAATATGTACATACATATTTTGAATTTGTAATTTTGTTGTTATAGAGAATTTCTGAAATGGAAAATTGGCAACTTAATTTTTATTTGGGGAGAGTGAGACATTAAATGGCTGATTATAGTTAAGTAGAAATATTTATCCATAATAAAAAAATAAATATAAGCTGCTAAATTACATAGTTGTCTTTCAGTTATCCACTTTGTACATTTGAGATCCTGGTACAGCTTTCTATTGTTGTCTGGCATTACTTCTATACTGTCCAAAAGTTGTACTTAGGTAATGCAAATTAGTTTAAATTATATTCTTCTGAGGTTATAATTAGAAAGGATCCATGTGGTTTGCAAAGGTAAATATAGGTTATTTGGGGGATTATCTGCTATCTTGGATATATCAGCTTTATTGGTCTCCCTTTCTTTTATTTAGATAAAATGATAACCCTTATTTGCAAAATTGTTCTTTCTGAATTCCTTCTTGATAGTGAATGGTCTTCAGATATAAATACTTGAGGGCTTTAAGGTGTTTCCCCATGTCCAGTAACATTTTTTTTCTAAAAAAGGTGCCCAATAGAAAATCCATGTGTTTCTTCTGGTGTTTGTCTGAATATGTGGAAAATAGAGTCCCCCTGTTAAAAGATAATTAAGTACTGTTATTCTTTTTTTATAACTATACCTGAAGGCTGAACACTTTGGAATAGCAGCAAAATAATATTGGCTTGGGGGCAGCTAGATGGCACAGTAGGTAGAGCACTGGCCCTGAAGTCAGGAGGACCTGAATTCAAATCTGGGCTTAGACACTTCCTAGCTGGGGTAATCCTGGGCAAGTCACTTAATCCCAATTGCCTCAGCAAAAATAAATAAATGAAAATAGCATTGGCTTATATAGCTGTAAAAACTAATATAAATGTCTCAGTCCTTCTTGAATATTCACTATTTCTCATATGTGTGATTTCTGACTTAACTGGAATGCTCTCTACCACTGCTTTCTGCGGAATGCTTGTATAGGCAATACTATAGTTATAGTTTCCCTTATCTATTATTCTTCAGTATCCAGGGATCTGTAATTTTTGCCATAATGAGTCCTTCCTCCCCTAAGTATGTTTGTTATTGTTCAGTCATTAGTCCTTTTTTTTTTTTTTGCAAAGATACTGGAGTGGTTTCTATCCCTCTCTAGCTCATTTTATAAATGAGGAAATTGAGGCAAATGGTGTTAGGTGACTTGCCCAAGGTTACCCAGATAGCAAATGCCTGAGGTCAGATTTGAAATCATGAAGATGAGTCTTTCCTAACTCCAAGGTTTGCACTCTCACAGAAGCATATTACAATCTCTTTTTTCCCTAGTTACTGTGTTGGAAGCACTGGTCAGGAGGCTGTTGAACCTGTAATAAATAACCCTTATAAAATTTCAGCAGAGCTGACCCCTTAGAGAGTGATATCTCTACAATCTCTCACTGGACTTACAGCTTTCCAGCTTGGTCCATCTTGTTTGGGCTTGTGCTTCTCTAGGATAGGTTCAACGAATGTAGTCACCTCCATGCCATGAGAAGACATGAGAATAAGATTGGAGTGGAAGAATCAGCACAGAAGACTTATACAATGGGATCTTGTGGAAGTTACTTCCACATGGAAGGAAGAGGCAGGTTTTTTTTTTTTTTTTAAATCTTCATCACTCAGCTGATCTCCAAGTCAGTCAAATGACCATTGGTGAAAGTGAAGGTAATTTTTGAGGGCCTTCTGGGCTTGTACTAAGTACTTTTCACTTAATACTCACTCTTTCACTCCCCTCTGTTCAGTGTCATGACTCATCTAAATGAAGGGAGAGGAGAAAATCATACTCAGACTTTTTGTTCCGACTTCCTCTTTCTACAGCCTAAGGATTTATTAAATAAATGAGCATTAGGTGATATTGACATATAAAAGTCGGACAAATTGCTTTTCCCTCCCAGCTTCCTTTACATTTTTTAAAACTTTTATCTTTTTGAGGTGTATATTCCCTCTTGACAACTTGGGTTTATCTGTATGATAAATAAGATATTAAATTTTTACAGAAATGAAATTCTGTCTTAGCGGTTTCAACTATCATTGTGTGTGTGTGTGTGTGTGTGTGTGTGTCTGTACCTGGGTATATACAGATAGATAAAGATGATTTCATATAAAATGACACTGGGATACCTAGGTGGTGCAATGGATAGAGATTAGCCCTGACTCCTTTTTTAGAGTTCAAATCTGGTCTTTTTGTCTCAGTTTCCTCATTTGAAAACTGAGCTGGAGAAGGAAATAGCAAACCATTTCAGTATCTTTGTCAAGAAAAAAACCCCAAAGGAGCCAGGAAGAGTCAGATAGAACTGAAATCATTTAACAAGAAGATTTTACTAGAAATAATACTTTAAAAAATGTACCTGAATTTGTATCCAAATGCATGTTGTCATTTTCAAAGTAGTCACTGTAGGATGTTTCACTGATTAAAATGATGTTGCATAGACTTATCATTATAGCATCTAAATATTTCACAAGATTTTCCCTCATATTCCTATAACTTGGCATTTGCTAGTGCCTTCACCTGACTTTCAATTGAAGGGGATTCTGATTTTGACCTGTTTTCTGCTCTCAGAATCTGGCTGCCACGTGCAGGACAGTAGGGAAGACCATAATTAGATAGTCTTCATTTCTCACTGCCTACAAGTCTGACTACATGTGATATAGGTAGCTCCCTTTTAAAGAGAAGTGAATCCAAGGAACTTTTTGAAGCACATAATTTAACCCCTAATGCCTTTTCTGTTTTGACTCAACTTGTGGAACCTACCCATGTGTATGATTCTGGATTTAGCTGTGGCCTGGTAGAGTGCTGGGCTTAGAGTCAGGAAGACTAAATTTAGATTTCATCTCAGAGACTTATTAACTGTGTGACTCTAGGCAAGGCATTTAACCATATTTGCCTCAATTTCCTCAACTATAAAATGAGGATAATAATAACACTCACTTTACAGAATTGTCATATGGATCATATGACATAATGTAAAATTCTTAGCACAGTTTCTGGTACATAATAGGGGCTTAATAAATGCTTGTTCTCTCCCTTCTTCCCTCCTTTCTCACTTCTTTTCTCCCTTCCTTCCCCTCACCCTCCCTCATTCCCTTCCTTCCTTCTTCCCTTTCCCACTCTTTTCCTTTTTTCCTCCCTTCCTCACTTCTTCCCGTTCTTCCAATATTCAGTTTCCTAAAGTATTGGAACGCTTAAAAGAACCAATCCCTGGTGCTCAGTTTTTTATAAACACCATTTAAAATGATCCAATAGAAAATTTTAAGACATTGATGCTTCTTGTCTAACCCTTCACCTTGTTTCTTTTGCTTCCTTACTTTCTTCCCTGATTCTTAATCCTTGACTTCTAGTGATCTAGCTTTAGTTGAAAGTGCTATTAAGCTTCCTGGAAGTCTCCTATGCAATTTGAAATAAAATCTAGCATATCAGACTATCTCTGTTTCACAGTGACTTATTAGGAATTGCCCAAAACTGAGCTCCTTGGAGAATTCTGGCTTAGAGAAAGATGTCAAGTATATCTCTCCAAATCATATTCCTATTACTACTTAAACCAATTTGGAAAACTAAAACCATCTGTACAATTACTGTTAGTGGCAATAAGGAACCATTAAATAGTTTTAAAACAATCAAATCAAGGCTATGATTTAGAGTTTCTTAATAACCAATTAGCTACTTGGACCATAGATTGTCTACTTGCTAATATCTACTAAAATATACTAGTTAACACAAAATAAAAAGAAAATCTTGCATTGTGGCTAGTATAATTAGATTTATGTAGTACTTTCAGGCTTATAAAATGCTAAATGGCATAAGAGATAGTATATTGAGCTAGAATCAGAAAGACTTGAATTCAGATTTGGCTTCAGATATTGATTGGCTGTGTATGATTCTGGGTAAGCTCCTTCAGCTCTGCTTTAATTTCCTCATCTATAAAATGGGGATAATAACAGCACCTACCTAAAAGGGTTGTAGAAATCAAATGAGATATTTGAAAAGTACTTAGCAAAGTACCTGTCTCATAGTAAGCACTTAGCTAAATATTAGCTGTTATTGTTGTTGTTATTGTTAATTTTTGACAGAGAGCTGACTGATGTACTTTTGTGCTGATCTCTATGTCTTAAGATTTTCTTGGTTAGGTTCTTGGTTCTTTGATTGATACCCCAAGAAATGGTTAATTCATTAATGGTATTAAATGTGCAGTTATAAAGCAGGGTTTATATCTATATCTATATCTATCTATCTATCTATCTATCTATCTATCTATCTATCTATCTATCTATCTATCTATCTAAATACTGAAGGAATCCTCAAGATTCTTGGCATAAGAGGGAGTTGAGTCTGATTTGGCTTCAGATTTGACATCAGGTTATCTTTGGGATAATTTTAATGGTGTTAAGTAATATTTAATAGTGAATGTTAGTGAAATGAAGGTTTCCAGTTTTTGAAACTGAAACTCCTTAGAACTTACTCTCTCTAGAAAAGCTCATGTTCTATAATCTTGAAGATTTTCTTTCATATCAGGTGCTTAGTATAGTGCCTAGCACATAGTCTGTGCTTAATTAATGTTTATTGATTGATTGGAGAGAAACTATGCTTTTGGTGATGACTGTCTAGGATATTTAAATGGCATCCTATTCTAGGAACTACCATAATAGTCAAGATAAATTTTGTTAAACTTTCTAGCTAATGAGTATCTCAGTGACTATTATCAATATCATTAGTATTTCAAATGGACAAAAATGAGAATGAGAAACTTAATAGATAAAAGCCAGAACCTACAAAACAGATGATCATAGCATTAATTTTCATCTTAGAATTTTCATCTTCATTCTTATTCTAAGAATTTATTGCAAAGTTCCTTTAAATAGAAAATTCCTAAAGTGTTTGCAAAATTTATTTTAAATCATTTTGCACAAAGCTTTTCAAAAGTTAAATGAGCTACTTGGCCTTCTTCTGCCCCACCCTAACTGCTTATCTTTAGTCTAAGTTTAAAGGTAACTATTTTATAAGCTGTCTTGATATTCCTATTAAGCAAAGATTAGCCTAGTTTATTTTATTGTCTTGGTACTATTTCTTGTGACTTTGTTTTTAAAAAACTATGTCACACAGAGGATTTGGTCTTAACCACCCCACCCTCTTAAATTTTTTAATATAAATCTTTATATTTATATAATTTTCATTTTTAAATATAGTCTTCCCTTACAATGATATCATGATTTCTTAACCTTAAAAAATACTGAAAAAATAAGGCCAAATTTTAAATCCCTCATATAATGTTAAATGCTATTTGTATGGGTCTAGTAGACTTAGATATAATCACTTCAAACATAATCAGATATTCAAATGGCTCTTTGATTTCATTGATGTGAGCATTCCTTTCAACAATACAGATTGAAGCCATCTATCCCTGACTATTCTGTGCCCCACTTGTTCATTTTCTCCGTGCATTTGCCAAAGAGGGCCCATCCAATGTACTATAACATTCTTTTACCATTCCTTTTTATAGCAAGAGCAAAGTGGATCAAATAGACTGTGAATTATTCCTTGATCTTCCTTCATGACTAACTCTTCTTTTTATCACAGATCTCCTTGATTTCATCCTTCCTTTTAATTCTTCTAGAAAGTTTTTTTTTTAATTTGTTTACTACAACCTGCTTACCATTGTTTCTTGAGTGACAGTAATTTTTTGTTCTTGGAAAACTGTAGTGTTCCATGACTTGAAGTTATGTAACAGTGTCTATAGAATGAATATTAGTATTAAAAACATGGCTGTTGTTTTTGTTTGTTTCTGTGAGAAGTTTGATGTCATTAAAGAAGTTTGATGTTATTAAAGGAGCTCTCCAGTTTTGTCAGTTAAGTACAGTCAGGAAAACTCATCTTCCCTAGTTCTAATGTGATCTCAGGTATTTACAGATGGGTGATCCTGAACAAGTCACTTAACCCTGTTGGCCCCAATTTCCTCATCTGTAAAATGACCTGAAGAAGGAAATGGCAAGCCTCTCAAGTAGCTTTACCAAGAAAATCTCAAATGGATCACAAAGACTTAGATTGCCTGAAAATTACTGACCAACAACAGATTTTCCTGAATGTAATCCAGTCTTCCTTGTCCTTTTAGTTCTGAACCCAACCTGTTCAATCATATTATTGGTTTAAAGATATGTGTTGATATATATATTCCCCTGGATTATGAGCTCCTTTGAGAAGAAGATCTTTCTTTGTGCCTTTTTTGGCATCCCCAGTGCTTAGAACAGAATGTGATACATTTTTTTAAAGTTGCTTTTTCAACTGTGTCCATTTCTTTGTGACTCTATTTAGGATTTTCTTGACAAAGATAATGGAGTGGTTTGCCATTTCCTTCTCCAGCACATTTATAGGTGAGGCAAATAGAGTTAAATGACTTGCCTAGGTTCACACAGCTAGTGAATGGGACCTGATGTAAATTCAGAAAGCTATATCTTCTTGATCCCAGGCCTAGTATAGTAGGTGCTTAATTAATATTTAGTGACTGATTGATAGATGAGATCTATATGTTGAACATCCATGTGGGTGACATGCTTTTGGTAATAAACCACACTACCATAATGCTTGAAGATGAAATGGTTTTTTCACCACAACTTTCTAAAATAGATAGTGTAAACATAGTAAATTAGTCCTATGTTACAGGTAAGTAACTGAGATTCACAGCTGGAATAACTTGCCCAAGATCACACAGCAAGTAACTGATCCATTGCTCACTTTAGACACCAGGGAGTATCTCATAGGAAAAGTAAATTAGTAACTTCTTCCTTTGGAATGACAAATGACATCTATAAACTAGTACAACTGTTTTCCAGCCTTAACTTTTTGTTTTGTTCTTGTTTAAATCTGTGCAGCTTTTAGAGAGTTTGGCAGTATTGATTTTATGGGGATTGTAGTTAGATTGCCATCACATTAGCCTTCTTTCACACACAAAAAAATCAGGACAAAGGATTTGTAAGAGTTGAGTTTTCTAAATGGTATTTCAACCAAAATTCATTCTTTGGAGACTTACTTGATCCATTTTGGGTCGTTTTGAGGTTGTTAGGTCATCATGATATGAATAGAGGTAGGGTGAAAGCAAAGCTGGTAGAAAGTAGGTGGGTAATAGAAGAGAAAAAAATCAATAGCTTTCAGAGACTTCTCTAAGCCGTGAAAATAGCAGTGTGCCCCAAAGTACTAGCAAATTTGGGGTACTGTGTTCAGTCTGGGCACCATGTTTTAAGAAGGATCTGACAACATGGTGCAAGGTTCGAGGAGAATGTGTAGATTTCATGGTATTGTAGAATTAGGAGGGATCATATTTTTGATCCTCTAGATAATGAAATTGAAGCTCAAAGAGTTTAAGTGATTGGCCCAGAATCACTTAGCTGGTAAGTGATTAATCTGGAAACAGAATAGAATCCAGTCTCTTGACTTCCAGTCCTTTGCCCTTGGCTATTTATTTAAAACTTTAGACTCCATATAGGGCCAACCCCACAATTTTTAATTTAAAACTGATGATGAGAATCTGCCACTGGAAGTAACAATTTAAAGATTGGCTTCAAAACATTAAGCCATCAATATTTATGGACATGATCAGATTTATGCAGAAAACCATAGATTGTGAGGAATTATTGAAAACAATGAGGATGCTTAACTTGAAAATGAGGGGCTCAGAATACATGGGATGGCTGTCTTCATTCCAGACGGCTGTTAACTTATCTACTGTTGCTCTGGAGTGCAGTGCTAGAACCGGGTTACAAGCAAACAGATTGTAAATTAAATAAATAGAAATTTCCAACATTAGAAGCTATCTAGTAACGGACACTTCTTCACTGCCTAAGCAGAAGATAGATGATCATATGTTGGGATAGATTTTTAGAACTGAAAAGAGATCTCTTAGAGGGAGAGGGAGAATTAAGAACTTTAAAGGAAGTAGAATAAATGGGAAAGAAAAATAAAACAAAACACGAAACAAGAACAAAAAGGACCCATATTTATATAGCAATTTAAGCTTTGTAAAGCATTTCACTCCTCAAACCTGTACATTCTAGTTACAAAAAGCAGCTTAATTAGGTCTATATGTCTCTTTCCTTTCCTCCTCTCCCTTCTCTCTCTCCCTCTCCATCTCTTTTATAGAATGAAGCTTTTCTTGATTTCTGTCCCTACAAACTCATTTGTTCTTTTCATCATAAAACTCTGAATAGGCACTTAGTAAATGCTTATCACTCCACCCACCCAACTTTGAATATAGTTTGTATGTTATTTATTTGTATACATATTGTTGCCCTCTGAAGTAGAACAAGGAGTTATTTGAAGGTAGGGACTGATTTCATTTTTCTCTGAATCTAGTCCCTGCCAGTGTATGGCTCATAATTGAACTATTTGAGATTTTTGGATCTTTGAATTTTTAAATTTAATGATTCTTCAATTAAGAACAGAGACAATAAAACATCAGCAGATGCGTATCATTTATAGCTTAATTTGTAGGCAGAGAGAGGGGGAAATATTGAGACAAAATGAATAGGGGGAGGGAGGGAAGGGGACAACAGAGACAGAGAAGAAATAGATTTATAGATTGCCTTTGAGCTGAATAAATAGTACCGATATGGCCAAATCATGACTCATACATAGTTTTACTCTCATTGTCAGGAAGACCTGGATTCTGGCTTTTCTTTTGTCCTTGATGGTATGACCTTGGACAAGTCACTTCTAATTGCCTATAATATGAAGATAAATAATTCCTTCCCTCATATACAATTATGAAAACAGTGGTGTATACACTACCAGGAGTGACGTACTCTTTTCATTAGAACTGAATAGGATTAGACTGCTAGATACCAAGATGACTGAGAAATATGAGAGTAAGGCCAATAGTTGAGGATCCCTAGGAGAGGACTCTAAAATGACCTCACAGCCATCTACTTCAGTCTGTACCTAAAATAAAATCCTCTCTTAATTAATACTGATAAAATAGCAAAATTAAATTGTGGACAGGAGGGCAAAAATGAAAAGCTAAAACACCTAAAAAGAGAAAAAAGAGAAAGGAAACTTTAGGAAGGGAAAAAAAAAAACAGGAAAATGTAATTGGACTGGATAAAAAGGATGTCTCCATAGTTGTTCACAGTCTCCTGTGGATCTTCCTTAGAAGAAAATTAGACATTGCTTTCCCTTTTCCCCATTGAGGTGGTAAAGTGATTGTGCCCAAGGGTGAGCAACTGGTTAGGTAGGTAATTAATTATTCATCAAAAGTTTTATTGTGAATTCTTATGTGAGCCAATGAGCTAGGTATTGAAAAGGGCCCAAATTTCCAGATTGAACTCTGACTGTCTCTATGTCTATCTGTCTGTCTCTCCTGTATTACTTTCTCTTCCCCTTCTCCTTTTCCCCCTCTCTCCTCCCCTCTCCTCTCATTCCTTCTCTTTCTCCCTTCCTTCCCTGGTCATTTGATACTATGTGTCTACAATTGGCAACTTCTAGGAATAAGGCCATTGATATTTTTAATTAGTGTACTCTTTGAGGCTGGTACCACAAGTGAAGTTCTTCAGATCAGCAGCTCCCTAAATGAATAAAGGGATAGTACCACCTCTGCCACCTAATTCTTAGATTGATACTAAATCAATAACATTCTTGGACCTTAAATTCTTCTTTTGTAAATTGAAGGATTGAACTAACCAGCTCAAGTTCCTCTTGATATTGAAGCTGTGATCCAAGTCACTTAATTTTGCTATGCCTCATTTTTCCAATTTATAACATAGGGATGATGCTTTCCATTCCTATCTCATGGGGGTAGTTGAAGATCCAATTAGATACAGCTCATATTATTCTGAAAAGGATTGTGATATGTTGTTATATTTGGATATAATGTAATGTACATTATATGATTATTGCCACTGTTTTCTTTTTGTAATTAGGCAGTATCATTTGGTTCAGTCTAATCTAGGTCTCTTCTGCATGTTGCTTTCTTGGCAAATGGCATAACCAGGAACTTACTCTGGGCAAATAATGTTGGAATATTGTTCTCAACCTTAAGGTGTAGGACTCTAGGTTTACATCTGCTTTCTGGGACTGTGGTAGAGTGAAAGAGATGTGTTGTGGTGTACATCGGGGCTAATTTTTTTTTTTTGCCCCTTTATGTAACCAAATCCATTGCATATTGAGTTTTACTATTACAGCCTTTGTTGTGTTTAAAATTGATTGAAAATTATTTTGATTTAAGTCTAAGATCTGGTTTGGGTTTTCTGGTTGTTGACTGAGAATCCATTCTGTTGCCTAAGCAACTTGCTTACAATCAATCTGGGACTCAGGCTCAGGTTTTCTTTCTATTATACACCACTATATGCAGAACAGTATAAAAGAATAGCAAATCATTTATTATGTATTTTTCTTAAGATATAGGCACAGGGAGAAAAGATTGCTGTCAAAACTTATTCCAAGTCAGGTTTTGAATATGACTTTTGAATGAGGAATCTTTTCAGCTTTATCTTCCATTAAAAACAGGAAAGCATGATGAAATGAGCTTTGGGATTGGCAGACAGGAGAAAGAAGTTCTGGTTTAAGGTTTGCCACTTACTACCTGTGTAGCTTCAGGGAAGGCACCTCACCATCCTGGGCTTCATTTCAATCAACTATAAAACTGGTGGTTGGACAAGGTGATTTCTGAGCTCTGAAGTACCATGCTTTTATGCCTAAGGATATACAAAAGGTGGAATTCATTTATTCCAAAGTCTTGATTTGATTTTGTGTTCAATTTCTGGAGACCCTACCAGACACTTAGCTGAGAAAGAAAGGAAAAAAAAAATTTTTTTTTGAAGAATCTTGTTTGATCCTCACAAGAGCTCTAGAGGTAGTTGTATTATTAATCCTATTTTACAAATAAGGAAACTGAGGCAGGCAGACATTAAGTGACTTGTCCAGGATGGATGAGGCTGGATTTGAATTCTTCCTGATTCCAGGCCCATTGCTATATCTACTGCAATACCTATTTGTCTTTGCTAAAAAGAGAAATGCAAAAGACTTGTACCCCAAAGAAGAAACCTTGTCAGATGAACATAGACCTTTTGCTCCAGACAGAAATATGAAGCAATACTGAAAAGAGGTGTACTTATTTTACAACTAATTCTCAATGGGTTCTATTAGTTATTTTCTACTCTGATCCCTTTGGTTCTCTTTGCAACTACTCACTATATGAATAATTATCACTTCTCATTTTAGAATTTGAGGAGATATTAAGGTCTCTTAATAAGGTCAGGCTTATACTTGGCTGAAAGATCCCCCCCCCCTTTTTTGCTGCTTTCGAATAACCTTAGATAATGTGTATTTTAATTATCTAAGTGTTTCAAGGTCTTAATTAGACTGTAAACATGATGAGGACATGGATTGGTATTATTTAAAATCTAAAACTCTGCCATATCTGTCAAAGGGCTCTATCCACATGGGGAAGATGTGTTTATTGAATGAATGAATCAGGTTTTTACTTCTGTTTCCTGCCATAGTGTGACTGTAGGCATGTAGCTTAATTTTCTTAGCAATGAAATTAATTTTATAAGCTGCTACCTTTTAGATTATTGTGAAGATGAAAACAAAATAATGAATGTAGAAAAAAGCCTTGAGGAAAAAATATATTTTTAAAATTTTATAAAGGAAAATTATACCAATGGGGAAACATTATGATAAAATTGGAAGGCAGAATTATAAAAAAATTAAAATGAATGCATCTATAATCCAACTAAAATTGTTGAAAAATCTCATAATAGGTATTTAAGTCATCTTCTATGAAATTATGTATCAGCATTGGATTCTTTCTTTTCTGGATCTTTTGTAGCTCTGGGCCTCCTAAAGGACACCAATAAATCACTTTGTTATCAGACTTTCACTTTCCTTCCTAAGCTGTTTAATGAAATAGACTCCTTGCAGCTGAAGGCCCTTTGGCATGCTTTCAGAAAAAATGGGAGGAGGGGGAGAGGGCAGGTTAGGAAGTTCATCTATGTTTATATTAGACTGAACAGTGAGGACTAAAGGATCATACTCCATTTTGTCTATGCCCTAAAGGTTAGTGTTTTTAATTAGCAATTTATCAGTGCACCACTGAATAATTTAGAATGAACAAAAAGCTAACTTGGCCCCACATGGCCCATGGCATATTTAGTGTAAGCTCAAATATAAATACCAAGGAACCTTAGATGGCCTACAATTTAACAACTTCTTCTAATGGTGTATTTTATTTCTGAGTTGTTTGTCTAACGTAGATTGCAAGCCCTTAGGGCAGCAACTCTTTTTATGCCTTATATATGACTGAGACCATTGGTGCTCCCCAAATGGTAATCATGTTTGTTCTCTTGCAGGTGACCCCAGAGAGCATATGGCAGGCAGGTTGGGCTTTATTTATGCTTTTGACTTCAACATTCAAATTGTACATTTTCTCCTTTTCTTCTTTCTCTTTACTCCCCTTCTTTGCTTCCTTCATTCTTCATCTTCAAATTTAAGGAAGGTATATTTGACTAGCTTTAACTACCAGTGAGTAACTCCTTTGTGAGTTAGTCCTATGCATAGGTTGATAGAGGGGAGAAGAGAAGGGAGAGAATGTTTAAGGATCAGAACTTCTTTCCCTTAGCTATTTTAGCATTTTTCAATGATCAGAACTTCTTTCCCTTAGATATTCTAGCATTTTTCAGTGTTGCTGTCTGAACTCTAATTTAGAAGTTATTTTTGCAGTCATCTCTCCCCTCTGAATTTCTATTGAGCTAGTTTAAAGTTTAAAATCATAGAATTGTAGGGTTTTTTAGTGCTGCAAGAGACAGCCTTAGAGATATCACCATAAATTTATTTTATACCTAATGAAACTGAAGCCCTAAGGGGAAAAGTCACTTGTTTCAAATCCTACAGCTACTAAGTGACAGATTTAGGACTGGAACTCAGATTTCCTGAAGAACAATTAAAGTAATATATTTGTTTTTTAATTATTTGTAGGATTTTAGTTTTCTCTTTCTAGATAGATGGTTATCTTCTTGTTGGGATGGACTATTATAATGCCTATTATGGTATATATGGCACACACACACACAGGTAGGAACTCAAGGAATATTTGTTGGTTGGTTGATTAACTTGGGAACTTAGCTGGTATTAGGGACTTTGGCCCTATTTTCTAAGGTTTGGTTCCCAGAGCGAAGTAGCTGGAATAGCCTGAGTTCAAGAGAAGAGATAAGATTGTAATAGAGTATATAGTGAGGCCAGAGTGGAATCATTCCAGAGAGAAATCAAAGAAGATGATCTGGTCTAATGTGCTTGAGGAATAATTTATACTTTTAAAATTTCTCTAATTGGAAATAGCAAATATGTGAAGTATTTGGAAGAATATAGAAAAATGGGCAGGAAAAGTTTGTAGCTGTAAAAATTCCAGCTTTGTATTGTGAAAATCCACCCTGTCTGCTGATAGTATTTGTCCTACCTGAGTAAAGCTCTATCTTTCCTTAATAAGATTCACATTATTACCTCAACCTTCATACCTCTAAATTCTTGCTCCTGGAGTTTTGTGAATGCATATTGCCTCTTGTCCAGGCCTTAACACTTGTGGATATGGAATGCTTCTGCTGTTGTCTGATGGGGAAGAAGAGGAAATAAATAAGATAAGATGTAAAGCACTCTGAAAACCTTAGAGTATTACATAAGTGCTAAGTATTAATATTTTTGTTTATAGTTGCCATGCTAAACTAATATGTAATGTTTAATACATTTATTTGATCTCTTGTTATTTGAATTTTGTTGTTATTGTTAATTAAGTCAACATCCCTTGGTGTGTATGGGAAAAACAATGAGACACAGTCCTTGACTTGGAGGAGTTGATAACTTAAACCACACACACATGAGAAAGGCTTCATGAAGATAGATTTACTGAGTCCCTGTACTGTCATAAGCATAAGGTGTTGTGGGGAAAACATTAACTACCAAAAGTATTAGAATATGATCCTAACTTTCAATAAATGAATAAGTGAAAAATAACTTGAAAAAAACTCTGTCCTAGGCACTGTGCTAAGAGCTGGGTGTGATTAGTTCTTGCCTCCAGGGACCTTTCCTGAGACAGAGCTTCCCCAAATCATCAGAGTAAAACTGATGACTTTACTTACCTCTGTTTTACTTAAATCCAATTCACATGAAAGTGGATACATTATCCTTGTGGCCACTGGGCTTTTCCAAGAATGGACAAACAGCAACAACTGTAATGATAAAAGACAATATGTATTATAGGCCACTAGAATGTTGGAAGGAGTGTTTAGGACTGAGAAGCCAGAGTAAATGGTGATGGACTAGCATGGGTTTACCGGGAATGGTGATAGATTACTATTCTTAGAGCTTGAATGGAAGAGGATGAGGTGGGGTATGTATGAGACCGTATGGCAGAGATGTGGCGAGGTTAGTCTGAGACAGGGCTGGATGGGGTGAATGCTTAGCAATCAGAAACTAGGATCATAGGGATGAAACTTCTAGTTGGGGAGCTTAGACAAACGTGGAGAATGATTAGAGCAGGAAACAAAGTAGTAAAAGTCATATGCATATTCATATTCGTGAGGTAACACAAGTTACAAAAGAGTTACAAGTTAACAGATGATGATTAATAATGGGAACAATTTAACTCCTTAGAATCAGGTTTAAAACTTGCTTTAAAGACAAGATTTGACTTGGGCATATGTTACTACAAGGTCTTACTCTTATGCATTACAGAATGCATTAAAACTCAAGGTTTGGGAGTAATGAAGTCATCAGGTTTAGGTAGAATGAATTAGAGAAAGCCTTGCTTTGTGGCATTGGCAGACTAGACTGACTGGGTTGAGCCTTGAAGTTTGAATTGCTTGTAAGAACTTGTGGTGGAGCACACCCAAGTTCTGAATCATTGCTGCTTCTCTAGAAGGCTGGTAGAGTCAAGTTCAGACTTTGCTTTAATTTTGTATCTGCCAACATCAACTCCCAGTCTTGAGGGGAAGGAAGCAATAATCCTTTTGAGAACAGGTGGAACTGTCACAATGGAGATGCCCTTTCAAGGGAGAGTAGGGCTGGGAAGAACCTTTAATCGCCTGCCTTTAGAAGGCCAGCTCCTTTATTTGTACCCTCAGTGCTTAGCACATTTGTTTTTCAGTCATGTCCAATTCTTGGTGAACCCATTTGGGATTTTTTTGGCAAAGATACTGGAGTGGTTTGTCATTTACTTTCAGCACATACTAAGTGCTTAAAAATTGTGCACTGATTTGCTTTAAGGAGTGCCTTATTCCAATTCTACTAGTTAGTTGTTCTTAAATGAATTAGCCAATAAGCATTTACAAAACACCTAGTTTGTAGGGCATAGGACTGAGCACTGCATTTAATATCTTAATGGACAGCATCCCCTTTGGGTCTCCATGCCTTTATTGTGACTGTCCCCCGGGACTAAAATGTACCCCATCCTCATCTCTGCCTTTTAGAATCCCTCACTTCCTATAGGGTTCTGCTCAAAGGTGATGTTCAGGAGATCTTTCTCAGTGCTTATTACCTATTTATGTAATGTCCTCCTCCCACTGTCTGGCCTCAAATATAGGCTCCTTGAAGGCAGAGACTGTTTAATTTGCAACTTCATTTTCCCAGTGTTTCTTAGGACAATACCTGGTATACAGTGAGTACTTAATAAATGCTTGCTAATTAATAAAATATGGCCATTGTCCTCAAGGAGTTTACAGTATTTATAAGTGGTTTTGTCATATTACATGAGGAAACAAAGTTCCACATGCCTAGATCCACATCTGGGGATTTACAAGGAACTCTTGAGTGATAAACCAATTTTGTTTTTATCTAAGCAGTGTAATGAAGTGATTATCTAACTGGAAAAATGCTTACTGTGTTGGAAGACAAATTGGCAATAATTTTAAATGTTCTTAAGGGACCTAGTTAGCTTGTTTAGTTTCCTAATATGTTTCCCAAGGAGGTTTCTTTTTCTTTTTAATGTTCAGTTAAAAATTATTATTGTTTATCTTGATCAACCCATGGATTCTAAATAATAGCATATGGTACCCTGTACTCAGGATAGTATTCTCATTTCTTTGTATTTAGAGGTGATCAAGACCAACCCCCTCATTCTATAAATGTGGGAGTTGAAGTTTAGAATCAAGTGACTAGATTAAGATCATACATCTAGTGTCAGAGACAGGATTTGAACACAATTAGTGCTAGGTTCTATAATAGATAGAAGACACCTGCATTAAAATGGCAACTAGGTGGCATAGTGGCTAGAATGCTAGATTTGGAGTTAAAAAGACTTGAAGTTGAATGCCTTTTTAGACATTTACTAGCTACTAGATCCCTTGTAAGTCATTTAACCTCTTGCAATTGCAGTTTCCTTATCTGTAGAATGAGGATAATGCTATCTACCTCACAGGATTGTGTTGAGGATCAAATGAGATAATGTGTGAAGCACTTTGCAAAAGTTAATGCTCTATATAAATGTTTATTATTCTTATTTCTACTATATTATTTTATATTTGGGGAAGGGGATGGGAATAAAAATTTATATAGTGCTTACTAAGTGCCAGGTATTGTGGTTTTTATAAATATCTCATTTGATCTCATTGATACCTGTATTTTGTTTATAGTTAAAGCTCAAAATGTCATAGTTGAAAAGACTGGTTAGAAAATTTATTATGTTTTTTTTTATCATACTTATGTTCCAAGCTTATTTATGTTTTGTATTGATTGGAATTGTGTTCATGCCAGAATCTTGTGCCTATGTTTTCACATAAAATTCAGATATGTTTGTGAGGTTCAGAGTAGTCAAGAATAGCCTGTAATAAAAATATAATTAGGTAAATATGAAAGGAATGCCTTGTCTGCATGAATTACAAACTGGATTTTTCTTTTACTAATTATAGTGCTGGTCTCTATTCTTTTTACTGTGGGTTATTAGGCATGATTTTTGGTAGAGTGGTGCAGAATAGATTTTTGGAGCATTACTATGCTTTAAATTTTGTGAGCTCTTTGACTCAGTTCAGTTTTCAAACTTTTAGTGAATTGCCATGAGATACACCTAACTATTTATACTTGTGACCATTCAGATTTTTTTCCTTTCCCAGTAAACCCCTGGCCTCAGGTTGCTAATATGCAATTTATTTCTTTTTCTTTTTTCTTTTTAATTATAGCTTTTTTATTTACAAGATAATGAGTAATTTTTCAGCATTGACAATTACAAAACCTTTTGTTCCAGTTTTTCCCTTCCTTTCCCCCCACCCCCTCTCCCAGATGACAGGTTAACCAATACATGTTAAATATGTTAAAGTATATGTTAAATACAATATATGTATACATGTCCATACAGGTATTTTGCTGTATTAAAAAAATCGGACTTTGAAATAGTGTACAATTAGCCTGTGAAGGAAATAAAAAATACAGGCAAATAAAAATAGAGGGATTGGGAATTCTATGTAAAGTTCTTTCACTAGGTGTAGCTGGTTCAGTTCATTACTACTCTATTGGAACTGATTTGATTCATCTCATTGTTGGAGAGAGCCACATTCATCAGAACTGATCATCATATAGTATTGTTGTTGAAGTATATAATTGTAATGTTCTGTTGTCTCCAGAAACTGCCTATCACTCTCTGGGAGGAAATCTGCTATCATTAACTGCCGCCAATTCTGACCTCGTGTAGACTCTTTCTCTCCCTCCAGAGAGCTGCCTCAGGTCTGGCTAACTAACAAGACTAACTCCAGACTCAATGCTGCCCTCTTTTATCCCTCCCAGAGGGTGTGGAATAACTCAGGGGCTTCTGGGAAAATATACTTCAACCAATGAACTTGCTCCTCTTAACCATGCAAGCTCCTCCCCAGAGGTTCGAAGGGGTAAAACTCCTCCCAAAGGCAGGAACTAGAGAATTGTTAAGTACCAACTTAGCACTTAGTAAGAACCCATCATCTAAATTATCTCATTAGTAAGAACCTAACATATTATGATCTTCTGGTCCTGCTCATTTCACTCAGCATCAGTTCCTGTAAGTCTCTCCAGGCCTTTCTGAAATCATCCTGCTGGTTGTTTCTTACAGAACAATAATATTCCATAACATTCATATATCACAATTCATTCAGCCATCCTCCAATTGATGGGCATCCACTCAATTTCCGGTTTCTGGGCACAACAAAGAGGGCTGCCACAAATATTCTTAGACATACAGGTCCCTTTCCCTTTAAGATCTCTTTGGGATATAAGCCCAGTAGTAGCACTGCTGAATCAAAGGGTGTAATGTGCCTTTTTTTTTTCTAAATGCTACTACTTGCTTATCAGGTTCCCCAAATCAGGATTCCTATGGGAAAATCACAAGGTCTTCTCTGTATGGTTTTTTTTTTTTTTTTATACCCTATAATCACACACCAACTTTCTAATGCAATTCTTCCACAGACAGAATATTTACCTCTTCTCCTTTGATCTTTTTTGCATAAAATTTATCTCAGGCATAGTCTGTACAGTGACTCAGTTGAATTTCCATGACTGTGGGATTGGTCAGTCCGAACTGCTCTGGAGCTTCTCTAATCTGCTTCCCCAGCCTTCATTTTGGCCTCTGTAAATCTGAGCCTAAATAGGGCTATCTTTTAATTGATCTAACTCTTGTCACCTCAGTATTCTTTCCTCTACCCTATGGATAATCCAATCTGTCATCCTCTTCTCCTTCCTCTTCCATTCTTCTTTTCTCTCTCTCTTTCTCTTCTCTCTCTTTCTTCCCCCTTCTCTCCTTTTCTTTCTGTCTCTATCACTCTATGTCTCTTGTCTCTGTCTCTATCTCTGTCTCTCTGTCTCTGTCTCTGTCTCTCTCTCTCTCACACACACACACACACACACTTTCTCAATGATTAGGTGTTGCCTCAGTGAAACTGAGACCTGTTAAAGACCTTAGTCTTTAAAACTCAAAGACCAAGGTCTCCCATTGCATCCAGAGCCATATCTAGTAATCCTGATTTATAATTTCTCTTTGGACCTAGATGGTTCTGGAGGAGAAAGTGAAGCTGATGACTTTGCTCAGCTCTTCCTCACTTAAATCCAACTCACTTGCATAACCTCTCTGATGTCATGGTCCTTTTGGAGAATGAAAGACAAACCACAACAACAATGTGATGTTATTGATTATAGAATTGTTTTGCTACTCAGATGTAAATATGGAAAAATTACATAAGATTAGGATTTTTCAGAGTGGCAGAACAGTTCAACCTTCTTATTTTACAGATGAATAAACTGAGACCTGGAGAAATTAGTGTCAAAGCTTTCTCCATTTCCTTACCCCTTTGGTTGTCTAATCTATGTGACAGTAGTTTTGAGAATTTAGGCCTCACATGTTAATGGCAGAAGGTTACTATCTATAATATTAACATGGAGGGCTGATTTAATGGATTTCAGTATTGTCTGTGTGGTTTTAAACAGCCACATAAAGTGACACATTTGGGTCTTTGCCATACAAAGCTGCCTTTTCTTATATGGCTTTTTAAGTGAATGGTTAAACACATTTCCCTCCTCCTCAGCCTTCTGGTTTGGAGAATCATGAGATTGCTGTCTTTTTGCTTTTATTCCAAATGATATGTGAGCAATGAAAGATGCCTGCACCTGAGCTACTAATGCAATGCAAAAAAGTTCCCAATATATCAAGAGTCTTCTCTACAGCCAAAGATGGATGGTGAGGAAATAAGAGATGACAAGAAAAACTGAGAAAGCTCACCCTCAAGGGAGCTGGGCTCTGTCGGGATTTTCCTCCTTCCTTGAAGTGACAAGACAAATAAATTAAAGTGTGTTGCAGTCTCACTGTTCTGGTCAGGGTTAAGCTGAGACAGAAGATGTGGGAGAGGGATGTGTGTTTGGGGTGGGTTGGGGGAGAACAGAAAAAGTTTCTCTCTGATCTCTTTTTTGTAGGGGGGTGGTATGAAGAGAAGTAAAGCATTGAATTTAGAGCCAAAAGAGCTAGATTCCAATCGTTTTTTATTTTTACCTCTGGAATAGGTGATTTTGCTCTGAAATAAATGTCTCTAACTGTATTTTGTGATTAGGTGATTGCAAAATCAATTAGAAACAATTCTGAAGTGAGGGGAGCAGAGTAGATGAGGGGGTGTATGTTTTTGGGTGTTTCTATTGAAAGAAGCGAAATAAAAATAATGTTCTCAAGTTCCAGAAAAGGACAACTTTAGCCTTGATCTAGTGCTCTTTTGGAGATGTTTGGGGAAGATTTTGGAGTTGGGGACACAAAGGAGAAAAGGGTTGAAGTGTAGCATATTTGTTCAGGCTGTTCACTCACTGGAAGGGGTATTTACAAGAGGCCTTTAATCATCCGTGCCTTGGAAAGCTGACAACTGGGTAGCAATAGGCTTCAGAAGATGTGCTGATTGCAGTGAGCTTTCCCAAATCATTTTTGTTATTAGCCACAGTTGCATGAGCACTGAATAAAAAAGTCATTGAAATGTGAAATGCCATTGCCTTAACTAGCTTGTTGTAAAGCTAGATCTGTGCCAAGGGTACTTGATTTTACTTAGACCATTATTACAGTTTCAGAGGTATTCCTTAGCTAGGTGAATGAATGACAGCTGAGATGAGGGTCAGATATGGGTGATTCAGTGGGAACTAACTTAGAACAACTGGGGCTTTATCTCAGGCATTGATTTGAGGGACTGCCTTATGCTGCCTCTGCCTCTGTGAAATTCTGGCCACCAGGTTCTGCTTCTTTCTTGGGTCCTGAGCTAGTATCCCCTGGGGTCCCATGCCTGTCACACTTCTCTTCCAGGGCTTCTTCCTCCTGGGATGGTCATGTCCTAAGGACTTGTACCATGTGAAGCCTTGGAATCATTATGAGAAGCAGCATGGTGCAGGGGAAGAGAGCTCTTGTTTTGAAGTCAAGGGAGTTGGAAACTCTCTCTGTTATTACTTGTTGTTTGTCCTTCATTCTCTAAGAGGACCATTTGCACAATTTGGATTTAAGTGAGGGAGGACTGTGCAAAGTTACCAGCCTCTCTTCTTTGAAGCCATGTAGGTCCAATGATCAGATATAGATCAGTACAACTGAAGATGGTCCTGGATACAGTGGGAGACTTTGGTCTTTTTAAGCTAAAGTCTTTCCCAGATTTCTGTTTTATTGAGGCAACATCCAGTGAATGATTAAGGCTAGGTAGGAAATGAAGCAAAGAACGGCTTCTTTAACCTAGTTAAAATAAATTGAATAGAGGAAAGCCCTAAAAGGTTTCTGTCCAAAACAGAAACAATTGCTATTTATACTCTGAACTAATTTAAATCCAGTTCACTTGTAAGTCATGGCATCACCTTTCTGATGCCATGGTCCTCTTCAAGAATGAAGGACAAGCAACCACCTGTGAATAGTACAAATAGCCTCACTGGTGACCCAACTGGTCCAACTTCCTCCCTCCTTTCCTTCCTTCCCTCCCTCTCTCCCATCCTTCCTTTCTTCCTTCTTCCCTTCTTCCCTTCCTCCTTCCCTCCCTCTCTCTCTTCCCTTCCTCCCTCCCTTCCTTCTTACCTTTCTTCTGTTCTCCCTTCCTTTTTCCTTTCTTTTCCTCTTTCTTCCCTCTGTCCATATAGGATATTCTACCCTTAGTTGTGGATGCTCTGGCCAAAGGAATATAATTTTTGATTGTTAAAACCTGGCTAGATATCTTGGGGGGTTTGGACTAGATTTTTTTTTTCTTAAGGACCATACCTTAAACCCAAATCACTTTGGCTAATCGGCTAATAAGTTTTAGCCCAAATCTCATTTATTCATTATTTGGACACTATCTGACTAGCCTAGGGAAAATCACTTAACCTATCTAAATCTCATTCCTCATCTGTAAATGAGAGCTTTGGGTTAGATGATTCCAAATTCTCTTCCAGCTCTGATTCTATGAGCATGGGCTGGCAGCTGTCCTTCTTTCCTCATAGCAAGCTCTTTAGGAGAAGGGACTGTGTCTCACATCTAAGTAACACTGAACAGAGTCCCTTAAAGAGTCAGTACTCCATAATTGCTGCCTGATGATTATGAGAACAGTTAATGCTTCCTTTCAAATGAATAATTTCCCTTCTCCTGCTCTCATCAACTTACTGAGGTGCTCCACCTCAGAATCAGGACCTGTTGGGGCACTTAGATATCATTCTAATTAGAATCTTGGAGCTGATTGAACTTCCCTTTACTTGGTATTCCCTGGACACTAAGGAGAGTACTCTGTTCTTTCTTGCTCTTTTTATCCCTGTGGCTGAAAATTACCTTCTACCCAGAAGGAAACTTCTTTTTCCTGCTATCTGTTCTTTCATCCTTATCTTCTTTATCTAGAGCAAAGGTTTACAAAGTCCTGTCTGAGGGTCAAATCCTGCTTGCCTCCTGTTTCTTCTGTGACCAGCAAGCTGGATTTTTACATTTTTAAAATACAATAAAATTTTATTTATTTAAAAATATAAAAATCATTTTTACCTTTTGGGCTATACAAAAATAGGAGTTTGGTTTGCTGACTGCCCTCCCCCCCATTCCTGATCTGGATCTTTTTTGCCCTCTCTTTTCATTGTGCCCTCTGGGACCCCCTTTCCCCCCTTAAAATAAGAGTGTGAATTTAACAAGCAACAAACAGGAACATTTCAAGATAAAAAGAATAGAAAAGGTATTGTATATTACACTGCTAACTTCTGTTATTTGTAACTTTTTAAAGGCATATCAAATTTCACAAGATATTATCAATATTGATCTCCTTGCCTATATCACCTTCAAAATTTTTGTTTTCTTATTTATATTTCAATATTTCAATGATACTTTTCTCTTTCCTTTTTTATTTCTATTAATTTGTTACTGACCACTCCCCCCACTCTTCTCCAGCCATACCTAGTAACAATAAGTCAAGCAAGAGAAATCATTATGTTGACTATGTCTAAAAATAAATATGTCTTTTCTATCCCTCCTGTCTATGATCTTTATGCTAAAAGGTGGGTGTTATGAATCATCCTCAGTTTTCTGAGTCTGTGATTGGTCATTGATTAGAACTCTGAAGTCTTTCAAAATTGTTTTCCTTTATGTTATTGTAGTAGGTGTATAAATTGTGCTTCCAGTTCTATTTACTTTGATCTTTATCAATTCCTACAGCAATCAAGGAAAATTACAGAACAATAAGCTTTCCTTAATAAGAATCATTATTATAGCTAACATTTATATAGTAATAGAAGGTGAATAAAAATTTTATAAATTTTATTTCATTTGATCCTCACAAGAACTTGGTTAAGATTATTGGTGGAGTTGTGAAAGAATCCAGCCATTCTGGAGAGCAGTTTGGAACTATGCCCAAAAAGTTATCAAACTGTGCATACCTTTTGACCCAGCCATACTACTACTGGGCTTATATCCCAAAGAAATACTAAAGAAGGGAAAGGGACCTGTAGGTGCCAAAATGTTTGTGGCAGCTCTTTTTGTTGTAGCTAGAAACTGGAAGTTGAATGGATGTCCATCAATTGGACAATGGTTGGGTAAATTATGGTATATGAAGGCTATGGAATATTATTGCTCTGTAAGAAATGACCAGCAGGAGGAATACAGAGAGGCTTGGAGAGACTTACATCAACTGATGCTGAGTGAAATGAACTGAACCAGAAGATCGCTGTACACTTCAACAACAATACTGTATGAGGATGTATTCTGATGGAAGTGGATATCTTCAACATAAAGAAGATCCAACTCATTTCCAATTGATCAATGATGGACAGAAACAACTACACCCAGAGAAGGAACACTGGGAAGTGAATGTAAATTGTTAGCACTACTGTCTATCTATCCAGGTTATTTATACCTTCGGAATCTAATACTTAACGTGCAACAAGAAAATGGTATTTACACACATATATTGTATCTAGGTTTTACTGTAACACATGTAAAATGTATGGGATTGCCTGTCATGGGGGGAGGGAATGGAGGGGGGGGATAATTTGGAAAAATGAATACAAGGGATAATATTATAAAAAAATTACTCATGCATATATACTGTGAAAAAAATTCTAAATAAAAAAAAAAGAACTTGGTTAAGTAGGTGCTCTTAATGTCTTTATTTTACAAATGAGGGAACTGAGGCTGAAAAGTTAGTAAGATTTGAAGCAGAAATTGAAAGAGTCAGGTTTTCTGATTCCAAGTTCAGAACTCTATTCATTATCCTTCCTAAATTCTTTCTGTCTTGTGGAGGCTCACAAAGCTTCTTCCTGAAGACACTATCCTCCTAAGAACACCTACCACCTTTTCCAAAGCTAGCTTTTCCTTCCTTCTTATTTTCTGATAAACATGGCCAGGAGAAAGAATTGCTGTATACATTAACATCCCCAAGCCCCCACTTTGAGACTTTTGTATCATCACGCAACAGCTCTCTCCTTTAAAATGCTATCATTTATGATCCTCCAGGTCCCATTCCCTTCCCTTCTAAATAAGTGTAATGTCTGTCAGCCTAGCCCCCAAATTCCTCCCTAGGGAAGGTAAGAGAATAAGCTCTTATTAAGCACTTATTATGTGTCAGGCACTGTTAAGTGTATTTACAAATATTATCTCATTTGATCCTCACAACCATCCTGTGAGATAGGTGCTATTATGAAATCCATTTTATAATTGAAGGAATTAAGAGATAAGTAACTTGCCCAGGATCACTTAGCTTGAGGGTGTCTGAAGCCAGATTTGAACTTAGGTTTTCTTAACTGTAGGCTCTATCCACTGTCACTGGATCACCTTGAAGCCTCACTAGCCTCCTTTTCATGAACTCTGTATCTAGTGTATCTAAACTAATGCTCCTCAAACCAAAATGAATTTGTCTCATGAGCTGGAATTCCTATATATGTTTTGATGTTATTTCCCTCTGTGGCTCATCCTGAAATTAGAAGTGAGGCCATAAATACATAGCCTTTAGACCAACCCTGAGACGTAAAGGCTAGTTCCTCCTAGCATTTAGTCAGTAATTGTTAAACAACAAGTATATCTGTAAACAGCTAAATCAGACCTGCTATCTTTAGTGTACAAGGAAAAACTCATATTATCATTAGGGAGTCCATGGTCTCTAGGGACCTGATGGAGCTTTAGCTGCTAAGTGCTTCTTGTCCTTTTTGTTTGTCCTTCATTCTCAAAGAAGACCATGACATCTGGGAGGCAATGCTGTGACATGCAAGTGAATTGAATTTCAGTGAGGGAGGGCTGTTGTGCAGAGTCACCTGCTTCACTTTCTCCTCCAGAGCCATCTTACTCTAATAATAGTCAGGATCATTGGAGATCTGGATGACTGTAAATGGTCCTGGGTGCAGTAGGTGTTTATGGTAAGGTCTTTGATCTCATAGTGCTTCCCATTTTCCACTTGCAAAATGAGGTATAAACTGTAGGAAAAAAAAAAAAAGATCTTGGAGAAATCAGCTTCTCATAATGCAAAGCTATGATCTTGAAAGGGTACTTCCTTATGTTAGATCTGTACTGAATTTTCTAGTTGTCAAGCAACCCTTTAGCAATGACTCCTGCCTCCTTAACTTAGAGATTCATAGCCAAGTAGACTCACATTGTAAGAGCAGGAAGGGATGAGAAAAATAATCTAGCTTAGCCCCTTCATTTTACAGATAGGAAATTTGTCCTCGGTTTGGGAATAATGGCAAATCCTCTAAAATTTCTATTTTGAGCAGTAATAACATTTATAGACTATTGAATAAAGTTTGATGGCTGAGACTCTGCTCTGAAGGAAAGTTGTGTGTTTTTCCCAACAGCTGTTGTAATATATTGGGAAAAAGGAGTCAATAGAAGTTAATTTTAGGATCTAGTCTGGAAGTAACAGTTTATATTGGACAGAAGATATTTGAAAATATTTGAAAAGGCCTGGATAGAAGGTATGTTGAAGAATAAGAAGCAAATGAGGGCCATCTCTGTGGCTCTGCTCAGTAACAGTGACTGGCTACAGATACATTTCTGGGCACTTTGAGAAAGTGCTAGGGACTAGTTTAGCTATATGATAGCCTTACCTCTGCCCATGTCTTCAGCCTTCCTATTTCACAGAACCAGGGAACTCTGAATTCTGGAAGTCCAGAGAAATCATTTTAAGTTATTTTTGTTTTATGGAAAGTTTCTGCTTCTCTATCAATATAATTGACTATGTTCCTTAGACTCTTGCTGATTCTTATTTTTGGTTGTGTGTTTTTTTTTTTTTGTTTGTTTGTTTTTTTTAAGGAGATTTGGAAAAGGGATGTACTCAAATACCAGCCTGATGGAGTATGAAGTGGGGGGGGGCAGAAAGAATCTCTGTCATTGGATTTTTTTTTTCCTTAATTGAATGTATACCTCAGCTCTTGGGCAATCAGGCACAGAGAAACTTGGGGGGCCTTATGTATGTTTCTGGCTTAGTGGCTAAGGAAACCTGAATTAGTACTAGTAGATTGTGAGCAGTCTGCCTTTGCAATTATAAAATATTAAAGCTGGGAAGTGACCTTTGGAGAACATCTTTTCTAGTCTCTTCATTTCACAGATGAAGAAACTGAGGCCCCAACTTATTAAATATCTTGCTATAAAATCACACAGTCTATAATAGGCAAAGTTAGGATCTGAACCAAAGTCTTGTGACTACAAAGGAAGGATAAGGGAACAGGATTTATTTAGTACCTACTATGTACCAGACACTGAGCTAAGTATTTTATAAATATCTCTGTTGATCCCCACAACAACACTAGGATGCAAGTATTATCATTATCTCCATTTTACAGTTCAAAGGAAATTTTTTATGTGTCAGGCAATTCGGGGTGGAGAGGGTTAAGGTTAGGATTTTACTTAGGGTCATACAGCTGGTATTAAATGTCTGAGGGTAGATTTGAACTCAGGTCCTATGCTCTATCCACTGTGCCATCTAGCTGCACAGTTCAATAAACCATGGCAGTTGTTGAGTTGCTTCAGTCTTGTCCAACCGCTCCTGATGCCAGTTAGGGTTTTCTTGGTTATTAGGTGTTAGAGTGGTTTGTGATTTCCTTCTGCAGTGGATTAAGGAAAAGATTAATTGATTTGCCCAATGTCACATAGCTACTAAGTGTCTGAGGTTGCATGTGAATTCAGGTCTTCCTGATTCCAGGATAGAACTATATCCACTAAGTGAAGTAATTTGTCCAGGATTACACAGCTAATAAGTATCCAGGGCTTAATTTTAACTTATATCTTCCTGACAAAAGACCAAGTACTTTATCTACTGCACCACGTAATTGTCACATCCAATGTTCTTCCTATTAACCTATTTTCATTTTTGTAGGGAATAAAAGAATAGATAAAAGTGGTCAGAGTCCTTGGGATTTTTTTAGCACAATACTCACATCTTATAAAAAATATCATGGCATTTAAATTTAGCTAATCCTGTGTTATTTGTATAAGGCAGCTAGATAGTATAGTAAATAAAGGACAGGAACCTGAGTTCAAATCAGATACTTATTAGCTGGGCAAATCATTTTACCTCTGTATGCCATGGTTGGGTGGCATAGTGGGTCAAATGCCTGGCCTGGAGTCAGGAAGACCTGAATTCAAATGCAGCCTCAGAAACTTACCTGGGCACATCACTTAACTCTGTTTGCCTCTGTTTCCTCATCTGTAAAATAAGCTAGAAAAGAAAATGGCAAATCTTTCCAGTATTTCTGCCAAGAAGACCCCTAATATAGTCACAAAAAGTCAGACATGAGTGAAAATACTGAACAACAACAGCATATCACTTGTGGTTATTCTCTGTGTTCAGTTTGGTGTTCTCTCTCTCTATTTCTCTATTTCTCTCTCTCTCTCTCTCTCTTTCTCTCTCTCTCTCTCTCTCTCTCTCTCTCTCTCTCTCTCTCTCTCTCTCTCTCTCTCTCTCTCTCTTTCTCTCTCTCTCTCTCTCTTCAAGATCTTTATGTGCAGGGATTCTGTTTTCTTCTTTTCTTTTCACAGTTCCTATCACAGAACTGGGTTTATAGTAGATTCTAAGTGAATCAACTGATTGTGTCCTGTTTTCATGAAAATATACTTCTCCTTTCTGGAGGTCCTTCAGTTCTGATAGTAAATAGCCCTTTGTTAATGATGATGAATGAACATTTGGTAAATGTCCTCGTAATTCAGGATGTAACTTTGGAAAAGAAGAGCCAGGTTGAGCATAACCTTGAAGGAAGAAATAGATCTTCCTTTTCCATTCTAGTCTTCAGATCTAAATAGTTGCCATTTTATCTCAAACCAAGAAATGCTCATGTTCACATATTTGTAAACATCTTTTGTCCAATGGACATGGATGTTGAGATCTTTTAAGTTGGCTCATTTTGATCTTTATCTCTCCAAATGGTGATAAGGCAAAGGATTTATTTGGGGAAACAAAAGTGAGAGTTAAAATTGGACAATGCTAGATTAGCTTTCAAAAGATTGGCAAAGTGGTGTAATGGTTAGAGCACCAGCCTGGGAGTCAGGAGGACCTGAGTTCAAATTTGACCTCAGACACCTAATACCTCCTAGCTGTGTGACACTGGGCAAGCCATTTAACCCCAACTGCCTCAGGGGGAAAAAAAAGACTAGCAAAAGAGTTAAGACTTCATATGCTAGAGAACCACTTTGAGTTTTTTAATTGGACAGAGACTTGGACTTTATAAATTACAAGTTCTACAAGGCCTCTCTGTGTGTGTGTGTGTGTGTGTGTGTGTAATTATTTCAAGAAGATACTTAGTCACCAGTGTCAAAAAATGAAAAAAGACTGAAGTATTCATGATGAATTGACACTATGCCCACACAATTGAGTCAGGAAGGAGTGGACTTGGAAGACAGTGTCAGAGTTTGGGCATGGAAGATGGTGAGGGAAACTCTTGACTTTTAATTATTTTTTTTTGGATTTGCAAAGTCTTTCTTGGGGATGAAAAATGGGCATTTAATTTGGCCTATTCCCCATTAGTATGTTTCTTTTTCTTTTTCTTTATGTCAGGAAAGAGATCATACTGTAGGATTATTTAGAGACCTAAAAGGGATCTGAATGGCCATCCACTCAAATTCTCCGAGGTTTTAAACATTTAAGAAACTGTGGCATAGAGGTATAAATAGAAAGCAAAGCTGGGATTCAGATCTGTCATCTTGACTCCAACTATCCACTAAATGATACCTGATTAAGGGTCCTTGTAGATAAATTGTTTGGCATATTCCCTATGTGTTTTTTGTTTTTAACTTTCTACACATACATTTCTTCTGCCAAAAGAATGTAAATTTCTTGACAGGAAGCAGCTATTTTATTATTTCTTTGTATTTCTAGTGTTTACCATAGTAATGAGTATATAACTGTTTAATCAGTGCTAGTTGTATTAAATTGGAGATATCAGAAAAGTAAGTGTAACTATATTTATTCTCAAAGCTGATAAAAGACTATGTTAAGTTTTTGACTTTGAATAAGTGAACACTCAGTGGGCATTTAAAATGATTTAGGACATTTAAAATGACCTTAGGACAGCTAGATGTCACAGTGGATAGAACACTGGGCTTGGAGGCAAGAAGACTCCTCTTCCTGAGTTTGGCTATAGTCTCACACACTTCCTAGCCGTGTGATTCTGGCGAGTCATTTCACTCTGTTGGCCTCAGTTTCCTTATCTGTAAAATGAGTTAGGGAAGAAAATTGCAATTACTCCAGTATCTCTTCCAAAAAACCCCCAATGCATCACAAAAAGTTGGACACAATTGAAACAACTGAAAAACAACAAAAAATTTAACCTTAATATTAGCTATGACTAGAACTAATTCATCGACCTGATAACTATTACATCTAAACAAATGAGTTTATACACATAAATATAATAACTTTTCGATTTTCCTCTGTGTCCATTCACTCCTTTTTTCTTTCATGTAGTTGAACTCAGTAGATGCTCAGTTTTGGCTTCTGCTTTTTTTTCACTTTATCAGGTTTTTTCTATGTTTTTTATATTCTTCATACTTGTTCACTTATAATTACATTATAGAATTCCATTACATTAATGTCTAACAATTTGTTTGACCATTCCCCTATTGTTGGATAGTAAGGTTGCTTCTAGTTTTTTGTAATTGCAAATAATGCTACTATAAAAATCTTGGAACATTTTATGAAGCATTTAATGGGATCCCTCTTCACCTGGTTCTGGTCTCAGAAATTAGGATTTGGTTGCAAGTAAAGTCATGTCTATGGTGACTTCCAGGGACCCACTGAAGAAGATCCCAGCAAAGCTTCTCTCTCCAACCCTCTCATTATCTTCATCAGCCACCTGGTTAGTGGGAGCAGGGACCATGACTTCATTTTAAAATTCTTTTACCATTGGAGTGTTTACCCTGAGGCCGCTTCTCTCCTGATTGATACCTATCTTATCTGGTTCATTTTTTGAGGCAGGCCCCTATCATGCTTCAGATAACTCAGTCCCTATTCCCTGACCAACTTCTCAGCAGCCTCAGAAATCATGTTGAACAACTGCCATGTTGAAATCATAATCAAATCAATAGAGCTGTGAAATAGTACCTAGAAGGTGTGTGTCAGTCTGCTTTACTGCTGGCTTATTCTGAATACTACCATCCCTGGCATTTTCTGACCAACATGGCCTTCCCTGGCCACCAGTCCTTTATGTTTGTCATCTACTTGTTCTGCATATATTCTTTGAGGACAGGAACTTATCTATCCTTTTGTATTTATTTCATTTATTTTTGTTATTCAGTCATTTCAGTCACGTCCAATTCTTCATACCGCACTTGGAGTTTTCTTGGCAAATAAACTAGAGTGCTTTGTCATTTACTTCTCCAACTCATTTTAGATGTGGAAACTGAGGCCAGGTTAAGTGATTTCCCTAAGGTCATCACATAGATAGTAAATGTTTGAAACCAGATTTGAATTCTGTAAGCCTAATCTTCTTGAATCCATACTCTGCATTCTATCCACTGCTTCACTCATAGGAAATAATTAATGTTTCCCTCCCTCCCTTCCTCCCTCCTTCCCTTCCTTCCTTTCTTCCTTCATAGAAGGGAAGAAGAATATCTACAATTCTATTTTAGCAGTTGTGACAAAATTTTGCTTGTTTTCTCAGATGTACTTTCCAGAAGAGAAAGATAAATCTTATTCAGTGTAGATAGTTACTTGGCTTGGAAGCTGTCTCTGGACACTCAGAGCACTGGATATCAGAGAAACATGTGAGATACATTCTGCAATCCAGAGAAGTAATTATCATCTATGGAATTGTCAGTATTTACATGTAAAAGTAACATTAGCCTTGAGCAACTAAATTTTAATGATGATGATACTATTAGAGTTTATGAAAGTGATACAAAAACATAAGTATCAACTTATATTGTTAACCTTGAGGACTTTCCAGTTACTTTATAAATGCATTGATTCAGTCTTTAAATATATTTACTGACTTGCTTTCTATTAGATGGTATAAAAAGTACATGACAAGGCTTCTTTCTACTTGAAAGTCTAGCTGATGTGAAAAGATATTTGTATCTTGAAAAATTAAGTGGGAGTATAAAGATGCCACAAAATCTCATTTTCAAGTGCCAGTTAGTGGGCATAGTCAATAAGTGCCATTAATTTATACTCAGAATACTCAAATAGAATTATGATCTCATCAATGTGGGTGTTTTCTTCAGTCCATCTACACCTACCTACCTTGTATGACTCTTGACCACGTCTGTTTACAAATCTGCCATATGGACTTCACCATGGTATTTGAAGCTTTCCATTATTTTTCTTGGTATTTCTTTTGAGGATACCAATGGAGCACATGGGCTATTGGCTATCCCTTGCTCTTGTCACATGACCATCTTGCTCACAAAAAACCATGTGTAATGAGCATTACTGATTCTTTGGAGACTTTAGCATTCCATGTCTCATGAAAAGAAGGTTTGGATGACTCTTTGTTTCAGGAAGAAGTTTGGGATCATTAAAAGAAAATTGCAATTTTCTAAGTGCAATCTAACCCTCTCTTTGCCTTTTAAATTCTGGACTGACCAAATTTTCCTTATGTAATGTTTGTCTAATGTGTATGCATTTGTAGATGTTTTTGTAGGTTGTCTATCTGACTGCATGAATTGGTCTGGGTAATAATCATTCTTTATCCATTTGTAACAAAACCATTCATTCACAGAAGGAGTAGTCACTATGGGTTAAATGGTCATGAAAAGACTTGTTTCATAGAGGGAGTGGAATTAGATATCTGTATTTTAAAAAAGGTCAATTACTACATTTATGAAATAGGGAAAAAGAGTGATGGTGGAAAAATTTGCCATACCAGGTTGTCCAGAGGTTACGATAACTGATACCTTTAAATATTTCTGAACGAGACTGTACCAGTTAGGATTTTAGGATTCTTCATCCCTAAATCTAGTTCTCTGAACCCTATACAATGGGTATTCTGTAAATTTATTTTCTTCTCTATCTTTAAGTATGATTCTAAAACAAAAGAATGTATTTATCTCCCAATTGTTGATTCTTGCAGAAGTTGCTCAATCTCTCTGAGCCTTAAGTTTCCTTCTTCATAAAATGGTAGCAATTTCTTTCTCAGAGAGATATTTTGAGGAAAATACTTTGAAATGACATGTAATCTTTTATCATTGATTCTGTTTTTCCCTTCCCTCTTAACTTGTCCTAATCTCTCTTCAGCCCTTTCCTGCAGTCTTTAATTAAAGCCAAGGGGCTTTCTGCCCAACGGGAGATAATTGTGTAAAATATGAAATTAAAAAAAAACATTGCATCTAATAAAAAACAGAATTATCTTAGGTACTTGAAGAAATTTTTGTGGGGAAGGGTTTATGTTAAATTTAATTCTCTGCTTAAATGAAGGTTAAGAAAAAAACCCAAAAACCTTAGTTCTAGTACTGAAGATCTTTCTAAAAAATGTATTAGTCTACTTTTATTTTTTAGTAAGTCAAATCTAATGAATATAATTTAGTCCTTTACGGATTGAACATTGATCTTATAGGGTCTGAAGATCATCATTATGAATATCTCTTCTCATCACATATTATACTGTTATTTAGGAAAAAGGAGTTTGGGTTAATTATGGTCTGATCTCAGTGCATATGATGTATTTATCATCCATCTTCTTTGTGTATTTGTTATTGTTCAGTCATTTCTGACTTTTTGTGATTACATATGATTACAAGAAGGGATCTTGTCAAAGATACTGGATTAGTTTGCCATTTCCTTCTCCAGTTAATTTTATAGATGAGGAAACTAAGGCCAACAGGGTTAAGTGACCTGCCCAGGGTGACACCCAGGTAAGTGTCTGAGGCTAGAGTTGAACTCAGATCATTCTCACTCCAGGTTTGTGGCTCTAGACACAATACTAACCTTTCTGCTCATGTATTTGTGCCAAATTGTCTTTATGTTGTCTTCCCAATTAGATTGTGAATGCCTTGAGAGCAGAGATTGTTGTTTTGTTTTTTTTTTTGTCTATTTTTGTATTCATAGTGCTTAGCACAGTGGTTGGCACAGAATAAGTGCATAGTATATCTTTGTTGACTTGACCTAAACATGAATTTAAAAATAAAACTAAATAAATTCAGATATGACTATTTTCTTCTGAATCATTTCTTTATCTTAAAAATGCAATGTTGCAAAAAAAAATTCTGACAAATCAATGACTCAGGTTAGTTGGGTTACACTTATAGCAATCTTTGCAGGTTTTAGTCATAGAAAATATCTAAGAACTGCACATGACTATGGGGACTTTTTTTTTTTTTTTTTTTTTTTTAGTTTTTCATCTTTATAGACTTTTAGCAGGCAGAAATTTTGAAAGTTTTTTTGACTTAAGTTCTGTTTAATTATATTTTTAGTAGATATGTTCAAATTTCAACTTCTTCACAAAATGTTTATTATTATATGAGTGATGGAGGAATTTGATGGGGAGGGGTTGGAGATTATAGTAAGTTTAATTTTCAAGGAATTTTTCTAATTTTTTCCCTAAATTTTAGAGGAACTTTTCAATGCAAATTAGTAATCATACTATCCCTAGCTTCAGGTGACAGAGAACTAAATGAGATAAAATGAAATTATAAAAGTCAAACTGATAAATTTTTAGTTATTATTATTAGTAGTAGTGATAATAATAATAAGGTTAAGACAGAAGAAATCTCATTTTGATTAGATAAAGCAATCATAAAGCTTAATGATTGTATTTTTGTTTTCTTTTTTATGCATGTTGTATTGCATGTATCTGTATTTGCCCCCTTTTTGATTTTTGATCATCAGTGTGTGTGTAGTGTGTGGATTCTTTACAAAGTTGTAGATTCACAGATGGGAAGTCATCCATGTTTTTCCATTCTGTGTGATCTTCCATATATCATCCATTTCTAATTTGCATTTTGGTTTATAGTCCTTCACATAAGGTTTTTAACAATTGATGGTTAAAAATGCAAGGCTTCATTGTTTTTCTGTTGTCCTTTATTCTTCTTAAGTGACTTAATCCATCTCATTCTATTAATTAATCCCTTTATTCTCTCCTTTGACTTTTGTGCTACCCACATATTTCTGTGTTTCATGATTTTTACTTTTATAGTATTGCCATCATTGATAATGTTGGTGTTTAAAACATGAGTTTTTGTTTCAGTGAATAATGGGAAACCAGCAGAAGGAGGTATCCAATAGTCTGAATTCAATCTAGTTTATTATCTTGTCTCTGATCAATTCTTGAATCAGTTTACCATCCATCAGCAGTGTTTGTCTGAGATATAAGTATTTACTTATAAACAAGATCAATAGTATGTTCATTCATCTACATATCTTTGTTTAATGGACTTAATATTGAATTTAACTGAATAATTCTGGCTAGCAGTGTTAATTAAGCAACTTAATCCTTTCTCACTGATTAGTTTGGAAGCATCCCTTAAAGAACAGGTCAAAGGCTGAAGGGAAGCATCTGGCAGATGGATATTAACTTGCAAAAGCTTTTGATGCCAAGTTAGCCTGAAGCACTAGAGTTATGAATGTGTTCCAAGAAGGTTGCAGAAACTTTATAGAACCTTGGGTGGAAAGCCAGTTTTAAAAAGCAGGAGAGATAATTGTTAGGCATCATTAAGATAGGTATAAGTAAGTACTTTAGTTATACCCAGGTGTTTGTATTTCTTTAAATTTTGTTTTGATAATGCATGTATCATCTCTTAAAACAGTGATGAATAATATATCGAAGTGTTTATTTTTAGCAGTTTTGGAACAAGCCAAAAAGCATAGCCAAATGGAAAAACAAGACAATATTTCTGTTCATTCTGGCATCAGGAAGCTTAGTTGCTATGAGAAATGGATGGGCATTTGGTTTCCACAGTTATGAAAATTAAATTGAAGAACTGAAACTTAAATTAGAAAACTGAACCCACAAGAATATCAAGGAATAATCAAGGTTGAAAGTTATATTCTCCTACAAGAATGTAAGCTCCTCAGGGACTGGGACTTACTTTAATCAGGGATGGTGGCTTGAGATTTGAAAAAAATCTTTATTCTTTGCCCTTCACCCCCCTCTGTTACCTTCCCCTTCTAGAATGTGAGCTCCTTGGGAGGAAGGATTTGCTATGTAATAAGGGGTGGAGATTCATGTGATGTAACTTCTGTAACATCGGAAATAAAATGCTGCCTTTGGAGTTTCAAAGGTGTCACTTTGAAACTTACCTTCTCACCTAGACATGCATTCTTGCAAGAATGTAAAATAAATCTTTCCTGCATTCAGCAGTAAGTCAGTGGAGTTCTTGGTAAGATATTTTGTTTCTTATAAATGGGGGCTCATCCGGGAGCTAGATATTATGAGTTTGGGGTAACCTCTATCAAAGTACAAGGAGATACATCCCTTTAATTTCAATGGCCTCATGGTTCAGCTCCAGGTTCTCCACTCATAAACTGTGCAAAATCCCAGGACCACATTGGTAAGTAAGACCAGTGATGAATCCAGGAAATCAGGAAGGGAACTTGTGTGGGTTCTGCAGCAGTCAGGCTACTCTGTGCACAGATCAAAGGTAAGAACTTGGACTATCTAGTATTGCCTTTGATGGGCCATCTTACAGGATCTGAGGTGTCAGGCATATTGGTAAGATGGGAAATTTAATAGCACCAAGGAGTGGGAACTTCTGGGACATACCTCTCACATAGTCCTGGAAGAGAGGGGATGTCAGGAAATCTAGAGTTGAATAAATAATAGTGATCTGGGGTCATTGGAGTGTGGAGATGTACACACTGAGGGAAGGATCTGCATAAAAAATATTTACAACAAATGCTAGGGGAGAAGTAAGAAGTGGGATTCCAGAAGAGAAGAGGTTCTTCTCCATGAAGTAGGGAAGGAACAACTCTGTACTAGACAGAAAGAAAAGGAATCTAAAAACAGTTTGTGTTTGTGTGAATGTGTTTTGTCTTCTATGTTTTTCTCAGTCAGTTGAATTACAAAGGAAAAAATGTAGCCATTTTAGGATTTAAAAGTGCTTTTAAGGCATCTTGATGCAAACTAACCTGAATTTTTTTGAGCTTTTAAACTTCTCTCCCTAGAGGGAACTGGGAATTACCAGAGCTATTGTATGTGGACTTATGTCCTGTCCATTCTCTCCAAAGAACGGTAGGCTCCCCCAAAGCCCCATGCTCTGGAGTCAGTTTCAGTTTCTCTCCAGATAGGTCCCTATATTCCCCAACCCTGAGTCCCAAAACTCTTCTTAGGGGAGACTGGACTCTGTAAAAAGAATGTAGTCTGTCGCCACATGTCTTGAGGAAATCTAGGGAAAACAATTTTATACTTTAAAATTTTTCCTCCTTCCCAATACAGCAATTCACATAGGGAAAAATACAAAATTTAGGGGGAGCAATAGGAGCCATTTCTATTTTGCTCCCAGGGGCCTGTCTCCATCTCAGTTCTCAAATAATTTATTGCCATTTCAAACATTTCAGGCAATCTAGGAGAATGGAGTTTTTGAGGTAGAAGAAGAGTTTTTTTTCCCCAAAAATGTGGCCTAAATTACTGTGTGTTTAAATTTAAATTGTATATGATAGACTTACTTTCAATTGATGCATTTGGGAATAAGCTTTTAGAAATATGTGTACATTAATATTGAAGTTTTGCTGCTAGAAGTTTAAATCTGTATTTGATTTGATTTTAATTAAAAAATTTGTTATTAAAGTTCTTTGGTAACTTACCTAAAGAGGCCACATGTTTATATCTCCTAATTAAATGAAATATGTTGCTTTCTAAATTGTTCTTTGGGCAATTTGTAAAAATTATGAGCTATGCTTTAAAATTTCGTCAGCTTTGCTGTATTACAAAATTTGGTCCAAAGTTATTTAGATATTACTTACATTGTGAATCTTAAAATTCAAAAAAGTAGGTTTAAAAACAAGTGACAAGAAAGATTGATTTGCAAAAGCAATTGATAGTTTGAATGGAACATCCAGTTAGAATCTTATAAACTAAAGTACTGATTTTAAAAACTTTTTTTTTTCATTTGGTGTATATGTTAAAATTGGAAACCTGACTGTAAATTACCTAACATTCTCCTCCATTTTTTATATAGTCTATGTTATATTCATTTGGCTATCACTTATGAAAGTTTTGAGATTGCTAATTAAGTTATTTAGGGTTATTGTCATAAAATTGAAACCTAAAATTGGGACTAGGTCATGTGAAGAATTCACAATGGCCATTCTCTTTGGCAAAAGGTAGATATTTTTAGGAAAGAGGTTACAGATAAAATACGGGATTCAATGGACACCAAAAATGCTAAATATGAAATAGAGTGGGAGAGCATAGAAAAGGGTTTTAATAATTAATGATTACAACAACAAGTTTCTTTGTGGAACTTGCCATTTGCCAGAAGAAAGGAAACACCCCATGAGTCAGCTAGCTATAAAGAGGAATAATGGGGTTGAGAAGGATAGTGAAGTTTAGTAAAGATACCAGTTGGCATAGGGGATAGGAAAGGTGAGGGAGAAAGACACCTGAAGCAGAGTGCTAACACAGACTAACCCAAAGGAAGGCAGCAGCTATAGGATGACCCATAAGTAAATGTTATAGGAAAATTTAATCTCAGGGACATGAATGGGATTCCTGATGGGGCATGGTAAGGTGAGGCTGTGCAAGATCTCTACAGAGAGTGGGTCTCAGGAGTTTGACATAACTTGGATCTCAGTCTGGACCACCTTCCCAAAAGTTGAAAGCATGGAGCTGGATTAATCTGTCAGTGCCTTCTTACTGCCTGCCTGAGGGACTGTAAGATGGAGTTAAGAAAAGCAGGGGAGACAGCCTCAACCCCTACTCCGGAGTCCATTTCTCTGTTTTGTGAACTTGCCAAGTTTGGAAAATACTTGATTCTGGGTATAGAATTCTAGTCACTTCAACTTTAGATTTCTGAAGGTTTTTGATTGGGATTTTTGGTAATTAGGACATTTAGAATTGAATACTGTTTTTTGCATGATCTGTTGGTTTGGGAAGGTGAACTGTGCTGCTCCTTAGAAGTGAGAAAACAAACTCACTCACTGGAGCTCACCCTCTAACCTCTACCCACTCCCCCTTGCTGGTTAAATGAAATTCCTTTAAGATTTATTGCTTCTATTGTTTAAAGGAATAGCTTAGGTATACACGGTTTTGATAACTGAATATTTGTTTTTATTTTTCAAGTCTGTGGTTGTTTTAAGATGCTACATTAAAGATTCTACTGCTTAACGATGCAAGGAATTTCTAAGAACTTTGTTAGGTTTCTGGTTAACTGCAAATTCTCTGAAAGTTGTTTGAAAACCCATTCAGCAGAATACCTACTATTTATTGAGTGCACCACGGCCTCATTGTTTAATATGATAGCAAATATGATCTATAACTTTCTTGAAGTACCTAGAGCAGGGTTTAAACTTAACACTTTTGCCTCTAGTTTTGACTGTGCTCTGCAGGCATATGGGTTAGTTTTGAATTTAAAACCTCTGATTAGTGAAATTTGCTATTGAGATGAAATCTCTTGGGATTACCACTGATGTTTTGAGTTTTGAATTTGGGAATTATTATCTGAATTAAGTTAGTGACTCACCATTTGAGAGAAATACCATTAAGTTACTCAAATGGATTCCTGAGTTGGCTATACAGTGGGATTATTAGCTGTTATAATCAGGCCCCTGCTTTTTCCTCTTATACCAAATTTCTATAATCAGAGTAAGTTGTCAATAGAAACCATAAACACAATCCAAATATGAAATATCTTGTGGTTTTTGATCTGAAAATATTGTATAATTATAATTATAGTTAGGTATTATAATCAGATAAATGAGTATTTGACCTAGTCATCTATCTGTTGCTAAATGTCTTTGTCTATATGAAATAAGGTCCTCAAAGGTTTCAAATAATTGATACAACTGTCTATGGAACCTATTATTTTAGGGGGCAGCTAGATGGTGCAGTGGATAGAGCACCAGCCCTGAAGTCAGGAGGACCCGAGTTCAAATTTGGTTTCAGACACTTAACACTTCCTAGCTGTATGACCCTGGGCAAGTTACTTAACCCCAGCCTCAAAAAATAAATAAATAAATAAATAAACAAACAAACAAATAAATAAATAAAATTGAACTTATTATTTTATTATTGAAACTAAAGCAGAAACATCTTTAGTATGGTTTAAAGAAGAGGATTTTAGCTTTTTTGTTTGTTTGTTTTGTTTTTTTGAGAGATGCAACTTATGGAGTGTTTTGTTATATCAATGAAAAAGTCAATTTTATTTAAGTTTGTTACTAATGTGAGTGGCATTTGTTTGCATAATGTGTTTTGTGGCACAAACATGCTTTTTTTTTTTTTTTTTAATAATTTGTATGAAAAGCTACTGACCAATGTATTGACCTTGGTCAGGCCATCCTACAATAGACCCTAGCAAAAGAGGGTTGACTTGTCTAGGAAAAACGACAACAACACTGGCAGAAAGGTGTTACACATGCTTCATACAGAAGTCTGGGTTAATCTTTCTATCTCAATATCCTGCTTTTGACAGGTGAATGAGACCTGTAAAAGAATGATTTTGTGAATACATGTTATTCTGATGGGATTTCCCCTTTCCGAAAATTGCTTTTGGGGTGTAATGTAGTCTCTATTAAATGCCTAACAAGCTATGTGTAGAATTTTCAGAGAAGGTATAAGCACACCTCCCAAGAATGAGGGTTCTTTTTTTAGTGCTCTCTTATCCTCTCTCTCTAGTTCTCTTAAGTTTATTTTTCTCTAAGCTTTGAGCAATTCACCTTCAAATGACCAGTGCTAGACAGCTGTATTGACCTGCTTCAGAGATCTGATCAACTGACTAACTCTTCAATCAGCTCAAGCCCCTCCAAATTGGACCCTATAGAATGACTCACTTCAAAGTTCATTCTCAGTAGGAAGTAGTTTCAGAAGGTGAGATCATTGTCCCATTGATTTGGGAATGAGCTGGAACTGGTTGGTAAAGGGACTCCAAACTATCCAGTGTCTGAATGGGTTCCCTGTAAGGAGTCTATCAATCTGGTGAAGGGGGATTCTTCTCCTCTGATACAATAGAATTTGTAGCTTAGGATGAAGACATCAGGTTAAGGTCTGGGTTAATATTACTGGAGAGGATATCCTACAAACAACTCAGTTTGATACTTGTCAAGTTAGAATTATAGAGGCTTGACCAGATCTAAATAAGTAGGTATAATAAATGTTTATGTCCTGATAGAGAAAAAGAGGATTTTATGGAACCGACTGTCCAATTTGGGACAGTGTTTAGTTTGCTACAAGGGCTGGACATTTAGAAAATGCTGATCAAAGAGTAATTTGGAAATAGGTATAGTTCTCTTAGGAAGATTTGGAATCAAGCACATAAGGCAAACCATAGACACTGACACCTGGGTAGAAGTGGTAAGATACGCTGTAAAGAGTCTGACCAAAAAACAATTTCTATATTTGTGTTAGGTGTTGCCCCAAGCCCAGATAGTACCATTCTCTTTGAGTATGGAAAAACATGAGAATGAATTGCTCCTGTTCCCAAAAATAACATTCCTGGGGAGAATTGCAATACTTTATACTAGCCCCTTAGCTCTAGATATCAATCAGCTTGCCTCTCCAGGGAGGGTCAAAGATTCCAAAGTCTAGGGATTGTAGGGGCATGTATACCTGAGTCTGCAATGTAACTGAGGGTAGCTCTGGTAGTTTCTTAGGGAATAGCATTCCCCAAGCAAATCTTGGATGGAATTGTGGTGGCAGCCCTCTCAAACCTTTTTTGCCCAGGAACTAAGTGAGCACCTGTGCACCAATCCAATTGGTCATTTCTTTTACCCTGACATTTTATGAAAAAACTAAGACTGAATCAAGAAGAATTAAGTCAAGGATAGTAACTGATGAATTCAAGGCTAGAAATCTAGTTCTGAATTTGGGTTTTGACTCTTCTGGTGAATTCTGGTCTTCACTCTTTGGATAAGTTACACCAGAGGTGCAGTGAAGGGCATAACAGAATAGTTAGATGCCATTACCAGAATGACATGGCAAAATAGAATGACTCTAGAAAGGTTATTGGCAAAAAGGAGGGAATGTGTTACAACTGGAGATAGTTTCACTCCTAGTATAGCCTGTCAGAAGAATTAGCATTCAGGAATTATCCTCTGTAAGGAGATTTTTAAAAATTAGCCAAATTTGAATAGTTAGAAAAGAATGGGGAATCCAAATTATTAAAAAAGGAAAAAAAAAAAGTGGGGGAGATTGTAAGAAATGGATGAGCACTTGGTTTCCATAGTTATGAAAATTAAATTGGAGGATGAAACTTAAAATTATAAAACTAAAACCCATAAAGACATAAAGGAATAATCAAGGATGAAGGTTATATTTTCCCAAAAGAATGTAAGCTCCTTGGGAGCAGGGACTGACTTTGGTAATCAGGTGTGGTAGCCTGAGATTTGAGAACAATCTTTTGTTCTTTGCCCTTATCCCTTTTCTGTTACCTTCTAGAATATAAGCTCCTTGGGAGCAGGAACTGACTATGTAATGAAATTCATGTCATGTAATTTCTATAATATCTAATTAATGGCAAATCAGGGGAGGGTCTTATGCTTAAAAATAGAAAATAAAATGCTGCTTTTGGAGTTTCAAAGGTGTATCTGATGAGAGTTAGGTAAGGAGAACCTAAATGAAATTAGGTTTAATTGAGGTCTAATGGTAGGTTTGGGGTACAGGGAGTCAAATAGACTTTGGATTCGGCACAAGGATACAGAGTTAAATGAGGTCTAGTGGTGGCGCAAGAGTCCCCTGTAAAGGAATTTACAGACCTGAAAACCTATGTCTTAAACTGTGGTTCGTGATCCCATATCAGGTCCTGTAATTAAATGAAGGCATCAAGAAATTATAATTTATTATCAGTAATTGTTTGATTTATAAACCTATATACCTGTGGTCACATAAAATAAATTTCTCTGGAAAAAAAGAATTGAGAGTAGAAAAAGTTTAAGAAGCCCTATTTTAGATCCACTTTCTGAATGTTAGTTGTACAAACTAAGCTTGCAAATGAACCCAAGTCATTTCCTGCTTTGGGCAAAATCTTAACAGAACCTTGAAATCAATGAGAACAATTCATTTTAAAAGACCTTTAGAAACAAAAGTTTCACTTAAGCCACCCATTCCAGCATTTACACACTTGTTTTCTGTCGGGAAATTCTTCCTTATGACTAATCCCATCTCCTCCCTCTTAAATTAAGCTCACACCTCACTTTGTTGTATTGTTTGACTTGAAAAAATTGTTGTATTGTTAGTAATGTTCTTGCTTATTAAGAACTACTTCACTGGAAATTCTCGTTTTTTTTTTTTTTTTTTTTTTTTTTTTAATATAGAAGATAAGGTATTGATGGAAAATTAATTGAAGAATTGTCTAAGGTACAGAAACTAGATGAAGGATTCAGCATCTAGGCTTTTTGAACACCATTCTATCCCTGTTTTGACTGTTCTATTCCTCACATAAATAGATGCCCTTAGCAGCTGCCCTTCACTATTTCCTTAAAATACTATTGATAGTACAGAGAATTGATTTAGTGTCTTTGTGGGTTTGACTATCAATAAGAGTTAACAAACAGAGAAAAACCACGCAAAAATCATCAATAATTTTTGTGTGTGTGTTTCCAAGTCTAAATTGTGTGATTCTATTTACCTTGTCAGTAATATTGCTAAACTGGTAAAGATTCCAAGGCATCCACACACTCTTCCTAGGTTCTATTTTTTTGATGTAATGGCTTACACTTATCAGATAGGTGGTCAGGGATACCCTCTGTGATGGCAAAATAAAGCAAATATAGATCTACATGGAGATTGAATTAAACACTTTAGCCTCTTTAACATTGTTTTATCAGCTGAGCAAATATAAGGAGATCTTCATTTTTCAAGGATAACATAACAGAAAAGGTCACAATGTGAATCCATTTCAAATGAGGACTTCCCCCCATTTCATAGTAAATAGTAGGGAGCAAAAATGAATTACTTGATTAGGATTTTACCTTGAAAAATGAAACAAATTTAAGAAAATATTATTATTTTATCTTTAAATACAATTTATGTGATAATTACAACTATGTACTATTTTTAAGGAAATGGTAAACTACTCCATTGTAATGTTCTCTGGTTCAGTTTTCCTGGAGTCTCTGGGAGCAGCCTTGTTTCCCCATTCTTTCAAAGTCTTGTCTCCTTTCCTGGGGCCCAGTTAGCTTTCTTAAAGGCTTTCTGTAGTCTTGGTTTCAGTGGAGGAAGTGCAGGAGGCCAGCCCAGCCACCAGGAGCCTGACTGAAGGTAAAATGAATTTCTGTCTCCTTGACTCCAAGAACAATCTGGCTGAGTTTGTCTGAGTTTATATGCTCTCTTATAATAGGTGTGAATCTTGTAGAACTATATTAAGTGCTAAGTACATGTACTGAACTAGAGAACTGTTAAGCACCATGCTAAACAATCATTGTCTTTATCAATTCCACTGAGTTAGCACCTTGTAAGAATCCATTGTTTCAAGTTCAGAGTTCTGGCACACAACATCTCCCACTTTCTTTTATTTTAGAACATAGGTGGTCATGTCCTCCCTGATTTCTCAAGGAGATGAGAACCCCAAAAAGGAGGTGATTATACCTTCCCTGACTCCTCAAAAAAGGGGTGAAAACACCATAAAAGGAGGTGATCATGCCCTCCCTGACATCTTAGGAAGGGAGATAAAAACACCAAAGAAAATAGGGAATCAAATTAGGTTAGTGGGTTTCTGAAGGGTCTCACTTGAAACAGGTATACATAAATCCATCAACATAGGAGGTATTACACATAATTACATAAGCACATAACAATATAACACAGGCTGGTAGTGATATAACAAATAACATGAATCAACATAAGAAATTATACATGTCCATAAGTCCTAGAAATAGTCCAAAAGGAATCTATTGTCCATTACTTCACATGTGTAGGAAATCTAATGATTTCTGCAAGTTTTGAAGTCTTGCAATAGTCTTATCATGTCTCAGAGAATCCAATGATTCCTGCTGATTTTGAAGTTCTGCAACACTCCAGTATCTTCACCAAGAAAAACCAAAATGGGGTCATGAAGAATGGAACATGACTAAAACATCTGCATAATCACCACCACTACAACTATTTTAAAAAATAAAAACTGAACCAAATGTTGATTTTTTTGTTGTTGTAATTTCCCTACCAGATAATACAATAAAATATCCTTTAGTTCATATTTGATAATTTTTCCCAGTGCTTCTCTCCATCTTTTGATAGTCAAATCATCTTCTTTGAACACCTATGGAAAATCAATTAGGAACTGGCTGACTATTAATTAAATAGTTAAGGATATACTAATGTTAATGAAGGAATTAAGTAGGAACTAATTTGATAAGTTATCAATTCATTAGTAAATATTTTTGTGTAATGATAATTTTTCTTTACCTTACTTAAACTACTAGGGGGAGTATAATGCATGGAGATACAATCTTGGATTCACAGGTCTTACCTTGACCAATTCTGGCTATTTAACTTTCTGTGGCAAGGCATCTCTCCAGAATAATTTGCTGGACTGTTACTAATCTTGCATTGTTAGAATGAGTTTAATCATCAGGACTTTTGATTACTTGTGAAATCATGGGTCCCTACTACCAAAAAAAAAAAAAAAAAAAAAAAAAAAAGCAACCTCATCACTGTGCCTAGGGTAATAAGTACAGATAACAGATCTAAAAATAACTAAAAATAATGACTGAGAGTTTCAGGAAGTGAAAGAGATAAGATCCTAGCTATAGAATACTTCCATTGAATTCCCTAATTTAATGATTCTGAACTTTTCATTTTATTAAGAAATTCAATTAAGAAAGCATTTATCAAGCACTTGTTATTTGAAAGGCACTATGTTGAGGCATGAAAGAGTGGAAATTTGAAACTGTTCTCTATATCTCCTTCTTTTAAATGCCCTTTACCTGAAAATAGGTTTTCCTACTATTGATAAAGCCAAGTCCTCATTGCATAGATGATGATCTAATCACTCCTTCCATTCCCAGTTTTCAAAACAACTATTTCGATTTTAGCATGTGGAAAATTAAGTTGCTGTTGCTTTTAATGAGAGAAACTAGGATTTTTTAAAAAATGTCTTAAAATAGAGTGGACACAGATCTCTGAATAAAGAATAAAGTGCTAATGTCTCATTCTGTCTGGCCCTCCTCAAGGCTGAGATGATTTTTTAACAGAGCTGACTAATTTGGACTACATAGATTGAGATATAATTTCATACTTTTAAAGGAAAACCTTCAAGGCAATTTAAACAAACAGGGTTTAGAGAGATTCAAGAGTAAGGACACACCTTTAGTTCATGAGGCTATATAATCATAGCTTATTTGTTTCAAATGTCCAAATGAGGCATTAAAAAAAAACAACAACACAATTTGAATGTTATAAGATATGATCTGGCCAAACTATTTTAACAAAAATAATAGCTTTTTATTTTCAAAATATGTGCAAAGATAGATTTCAGCATTTATCCTTACAAAACCTTGTGTTCCAAATTTTTCTTCCTCTTTCCCTAACCATCTCCCCTAGACAGCAAGTAATCCAATACATGCCATATCATATTTCTTCCAAAGTTTTAATTTTTATACTTAATATAATGCTTTTTGGGTAAGGCCTTTTCAAATGTTTTTTAGTACAGTCTCATTTTAGACCTTGCTTATTTATGACAAAGCATGACTTACAAAATTAGCTATTTCCAATACAATTTTTGATGTCAGTTTTTATTCTCCACTCCTATTTCCTGTATTGCTCACATAATTCAGAAGAACTATGTGTTGTCCCAGGACTATTTTGGTTAGCCTTGGACTAGATGAAGCTTAGGAAGCCATTGTTGAGTTGACAAGGATCTTCCCATATGCTTAAATGCAAATATCAATATAGATTAATCACAGGGAAATCAAATGTTCATTTTGAAGTAATTTCATCTTGAACAGTGGCCATACTAAATATTTATTGGTCTCCTGAGCCTACTTCTCTTTTTAGGTTGGGAACTTGAATGTGACTTGAATGATTCAGGCTTGTCCTGTTCGAAGAACTGAATTAGCAAATTTCTGTAGATTTGTATATTCACACACATTTAACAGTAATGTAAACAATCAATCATTGAAATATGGAAATATCAGGACTTTAAAAGTCTTGCCCAGCTCTTTCATTTTACAGGTGAAGAGAGCCAGAGAATTAAACTGACTTGCCTATAGTCACTTGTTGCTTTGATTTCAGTAACAGTGCTCTGCCTAGTATATTATTTATGTTGCTTCTCAAAAATGATTTTCAAAACTATTCACTATTTTTCATTTCTCATCTCTATCCATTTTTGGAGTTGTCTGTTCCCCTTCTATACACTTAAAAATAGATGTTGATTTTTTTAAGGTCTCTTATGAATCTAAGGTACAGTGACTTGTGAAGTATCTAGAATTTAATAATTACAAAACTAATCTATTTTGATCACCTTTCATAAGCATATCTAGTTTGATTACCACAACTCTGTGAGTGATTGCTGTTATTATTATTGCCCCTAATACAAAGTCTTATCCCTTATAAGTAGTTAAGAAATACTTATAGATTAATCTCTGTTTTGTAGGTGAACTAAGCCTCAAGCAGACTTAAGTGATTATAGACATTATAGAGTATCTCTTCTGTGTAAATGCTAAGTGAAGCATGGTCTTTGGTTCTAGGCATACAGAAATGAGAGAAAAGAAGGCAGTCCTTATGAGAGTCTAGTAGAAGGAGAGATGACATACTCATAGATTAGTTTGATAAAGGGTAGAAGACGTTAAGAGCAGAAGAAAGAACCAGAAAAAAAAATACCATGAGAAAATTTCAGGTTGGAGAGATCTCTTTCAACTGTAGAGATCAAAGGAGTCTTTTTGGAAGGGGAGATACTTGATTCGCTATTAAGGCATTGCTTTTATTTTATTTCTCTTCTTCTTGAATGAAGTCATAATATTTTAGAACTGGAAAAGAATCTAGAGTTCCTCTGGAAGACATTTGCAGCTTCCTATAGTGACCCTGGTTGCCAGGGTATATTAATCTTACCTATTGATGAGGAGAGGTCAATGGTTTTAAACCCTGAAATCTATATTTTGAAATATTCTGACTGCTCAGATTCATTAAGGACAGATGGTGTTTCCATGGGGGCAATGTTTGAAAGCTGACTTCACCCTGGGTAACTAGCGTAATCTGTAAAGCTGTGGCTTTTGCCAGTGATTGGGTAGGCAGCTTTTAATTAATTGCCCAAGCTTTTGGACTTGGAAACAGAATTTGCCAGCAGTACTTTCTTTGAAAGCCCATAAATTGAACTGCAGAATGTACTATGTTGGTCTTCAGCATGTGAATCATGATCCCAGGGGAATTTCAAGCTTTATGATTCCTCAGCACTATTCTTTCTGTTTATATAAATCTTCATCTCAGTTACTGCTTTTGTAGGCCTGCCAATAGGCTGAGATTGAAGACAGGGAGGTGAACATGGGTGAAGACTACCTGGAAGGCCCAGGTTTCTAATTCTGCATATGACTGCATCTACTTAAGCTCAGATACTAACTGGTTCAGAGAGTAAATTCAGGCAGATCTGATTCATGACTTTTGTGGAGGGAATTTTTATGAGTGAACATATTGATATCTTTGTATTTGTAAGAGAGATATTGGGAACTTGTGCTTTGGAAAGGGAGAACACAGAAATGGTAAGACAGCTCCCTCAAAACCGGTCTGGAAATTCCCGTTAGTCCAAGACTCTGGGAAGATGATGGGGCACCTTACTTTATGATGGAAAAGTGTTTGAGGTGCTCGTTATTCTAAGCAGCAACCTAAACTTATTAAGTGTCTTCTTTGAACCAAAGCATAGGCAGTGAGGAAGGAAGTATAGAAGGTGATACAGTCTCTGCTATCTCCATCCATTTTTGGAGTGGTTTATTTTCCTTCTGTACACTTGTAAATAGGTGATAATGTTTAAAAGCCTCTTGTACACCCTGCATATGGTAACTTGTGAAATTCTAGATATCTAGATAATAGTTACAAAACCCAGTCTGTTGTATATGTTCTTCTGGGAGACTATAATATATTTGTGGCTATTCAGTCGTTTTCCAATAATGTCTTACTCTTCATGACTCCATTTGGGGTTTTCTTGGCAAAAATGTTGGAATGATTTGTCATTTTTTTCCTGCAGCTTATTTTACAGATAAGGAACTGAGGCAAACAGGGATAAGTGACTACCTAGAGTCAACATAGCTAATAAGTGTCTGAAGCCAGATCTGAACTTAAGAAGAGGCGGAATCCTGACTCCAGGCTTGGCAGTCTGTTCATGCCATCTAGCTAGTCCCCAACATGCTCACTGATGAGTAAATTTAAGATAGCTACAGAATAAACATTAGGTGACTTGGGAGTGGGACATTAATCACTCGAAGAATCAGAAAAATGCCCTTGAAACAAGTGCCTCAAGCTGAACTTTGAAGGGGAAAAGGGGGAGAAGAATTGCATTCCAGGCATGCTGATGAAATCTCATATGTGGGAAATGGCAAGCTGGCCATTGAGGCTAGACTATAGTGTGTGTAAAGCCTGAACTTTAGGATTATCATCTTAGTAGCTAAAATTATATCAATTTTTAGTATAATCTAATTATAATTTTACTTAGTATTTTTTATCAGTGACAGAGAAGACATATTGCTCAGTTTGGTGGATCATAGTCATAATTTTTAAAATCAAATTTGTAGCCTAATCTGAATTTTGTAAAGAACTGTGGTCTAGAAAGGCTACATGCTCAATGCCACCCAGTAGAAAGTTAGTGGCAGGGTCAGAATGAGAATTCCAGTTTGGAGAATCCTAGAAGGTGATTTTCATCCATCACTTCTGTTACTCTCACCCCCAAAAATCTTTGGTGATATTAAATAGCTATTATGGGACCAGTGCCCCTAAATCTTGATCTCTAAAACCTTGAAGTATTGATGTGTTATTTTTTGAATGTCTTTTTTGTTTTTTTTAAAAATGAAGAAATATGTTCCAGTAAATCAGCATGACAACATGAAATTCACATATTTACTCTAGGACTTTTGTATTTCCTTTGTATTTCTTATTCAATAACATTAACTCTTCTTAAAGTATTTTCATGCTATGTTTTTCACATTTGATGACCAAATCATGTTTTTTTAATAATGCCTTTGGAAATTAAGACCTCTTACTTATAAGCTAGGCTATGGTTAAGCTGTTGTGCATTAAATTGAACAACTGAATTTTATCCCAAATGAGAACACAATTTCCTGGCACAGTAAACAAAATCTGCTAGTCCATGTAGATTTCTAGGAGAAGGTCTTGGTGGTTGGTGGAAAGCTGAACAGTTAAGATACCTGGACTCTAGGCTTAGTTTTATCACTTACTGGGTATGTGATGTATATGTTTACATATATATTTTAGGGGCATTCAAGTGGCACAAAGAATAGTGTTCCAGACCTTGCGTCAGGAGGGCCTGAGTTCAAATTCCACTCCAGATACTTAGTAGATGGGTGACCCTGTGTAAAGGGCTACAACTAAGCAGATGCAAGGTAACCTAGCACTTGAGGCTAATTACCAATTGGACAATTCTCTATTAACATGTTTGGAGGATGACCCTACTTAACTATTCTGTGCTGGCTCAAACGGTGGGTGTGGACAAAAAAGGGGAAGTGAGAGTGGGTGGAGTAGGAGGAGGAGATTCATTCTTGGGTGGTAGAGAGAGGAAGGAGTTGTGGAGATTCCTATATCTAATCCCCTGAGAGAGACCCCCCAAAAGAATAAGAATAAAGACTTTTGCTTATCCTGACTCCGGCTGATTCTAAGATATCCAGGGTTACAAGAACCCTAGACAAGTTACTTAAATTCCACATTTATAAAATGAATTGGAGAAGAAATAGGCAAAGCACTCAAGTATCTTTGCCAAGAATGCCTCAAATGGATTGAGAAAATATAGTACATGTCTGAAACAACTCAATGTCAACAACTATGCATGTATGACTTTACAACAACAACAACAACAACAATGGGTGTGCGACATTATATGAAATAGTTTTCCAATATGAGCTTGAGGTTTCACTTGTAGAATTGGGGATAAGGATAATCCTTACCTATTTCATGGGCTTGTTGTGAGAATCAAAAGAGTAAGTAATGATGATCCCTCTGGTTTATATAGTGCTAAACCCTTCACCTATATTATCTCCTTTGATCCCTACAATAATAGATGGGAAAACATTTGAAAAAATATAAAGTACTCTACAGTGCATAGTATTTGTCATCATTGTTAGCTTGTGAAATTGTTAGGATTTATGAGTTCTATATTCTCAGTTTTGAATTTTCTTATTGTTTTCTGGAAACATCTGCTTCCCTAGTGCTTTATCCCCATTCCCACCCACTTGTCCTCCTGCATGCTACTGGGAATCATTGAAAGAAGAAAGTATCACGTCTTGGTTAGAATCAAGGTATAAAGAGAAGAGTCAAAATAGATTAAGACCATAAAATTCAGACTCTCCTTTTCTATTTAATAGAATGAAAACTTTTTTTCTAAATTCAGTGAACCTTTATTGGAAAAATGAAGTTTTAAAGGGAAAGGTAGGTAACTAGCCAAAGCATTTTGTATTTTAAAGGATCCTTTTGTGCATAAATCTCTTTCAATAATAAGTGTTTTTCTGCTCCATTTCTCTTGTCCCCATTCTTTCCTCCTCCCCATTTTGGGACTTATAAATGGAAAGAATTTCCTATATACTTTTTCCTTTCCACCTATTTTTATAATGACTACTAATTAGAGATTAGTGATTGAGTTGATAATGGGAGAGATAAGATGAGGTGATGTAATGCTATTCATTGCCTCCCCCAAAGGCTCTTTTTTTTCTACTTTCACCTCTTTGCTGGAAGGGTTGGTGATGATTAGGATGGAGAGATAGACAACTGGTTAAGATTGGGTGGGAAGGGGCAGTAAAGACTCAGATCCTCTTGATTCTTGTTCTTTTTTCCTCATACTAAAAATTTTGTAAGTCAGCGGGCAAACTTAAATCATAGGAGTGTTTTCAAGAATTGGACTGAGTTTCTCATTGACTTTTAGGGTAAAAGACTTTTGATTTAAAATCATTTTCAGTTTGGCATTGTTGCTGTTTGCAGATTCCTTCTAAGAATTGAAGAATTAGCACAATATAAGGGAAATATAATCATCATCAATATGGGCAATGAAAAGAGAGGTGAAGTTGTGTCCCAAGACATAAGTTGGAAATCTCTCTCTTCCATTTAATGTTTGTGTGACCCCAGACAAATCACAATCTCTTTGGATCTTTTTTTTTTTTTTTTTCCCCTATCTATAAAAGGAAGAGTAGGCTCCATCCAGCTCTGGATCTATAATCTCAAATTTGCACATTACTTTAGGGTTTACAAAGAGTTAAAAAGTTCACAAGGTCATAAAGACCACATGAGTTAGGTAGCACAATATTATTTCCATTTTATAGATAGGAAAAAAGTGACTCGGAGAGCTTCACTGAACTTGGCCACACAGGTAATAAGTGTTGAACCCATTCAAGAACCCAAGAAGGTGAAGTCATTTGCTTGAGCTTAAATAGGCAGAATCAGGAACTAAATCCAGGAATCTGACTTTTGACTTGTGTTCTGTTTGTGTTATTCTTCCAGTCCTATCTGCATATTAACAATTAGAGGAAATTTCTTAACACAAAAGAATGAAAAATTAGCAGTAGGATTGACTGGATCAGTGATAAGCTCTGGGAAGATAGTTTGAGTTAGGAAGATTTTCCTAGAAGGAATTTGTGACTAAAGAACTGGAACGCATAATTGAACACCAAATAGATAATTTTGGTTATATTAAATTAAAAAGTTTTGTATAAACAAATCTAATGCAGACAAGTTTATAAGGGAAACAATAATTGGAAAATATTTTCACTTTTAAGGGTTTTAATAAAAGTCTCATTTCTAAAATATATAGAGAATTGACTCAAATTTATAAAAATTCAAGCCATTCTCCAATTGATAAATGGTCAAAGGACATGAACGGACAATTTTTGTGAAGAAATTAAAACAATGCAATTAAAACCATTTCTAGTCATATAAAAAAGTGCTCTAAATCACTATTGATCAGAGAAATGTAAATTAAGACAACTCTGAGATACCACTACACACCTGTCAGATTGGCTAAGATGACAGGAGCAAATAATGACAATGTTGGAGGGAATGTGGGAAAACTGGAACATTAACATATTGTTGGTGGAGTTGTGAATGGATCCAGCCATTCTGAAGTGCTCAAAAAGTTATCAAACTGTGCATACTGTGTTACTACTGGGCTTATATCCCAAAGAGATCTTAAAGGAGGGAAAGGGACCTGTATGTGCAAGAATGTTTGTGGCAGCCCTCTTTGTGGTGGCCAGAAACTGGAAATTGAATGGATGCCCATCAGCTGGAGAATGGCTGAATAAGTTAAGGTATATGAATGTTATAGAATATTATTTCTATAAGAAATGACCAGAAGATGATTTCAGAGAGGCTTAGAGAGACTTACATGAACTGATGATAAATGAAATGAGCAGAATCAGGAGATCCTTATACATGGCAACAAGAAGATTATATGATGATCAATTCAGATGGGTGTGGCTCTCTTCAACAATAAGATGACTGATGCCAGTTCCAATGATCATCTAATGAAGAGAGTCATCTACACCCAGAGAGAGGATTGTGGGAACTAAGTGTTCGGGGATGGTTCGGGGAAGGAAGGGGAAATTTGGAAAACAAGGCTATTCAAGAGTGTATGTTGAAAAATTATACATGCATATGTTTTGAAAATAAAAAGCTTTAGTTAAAAAAAAAAAAAAAGGCTGGTGCTGATCATAGTCTACCATAATCCATTGTTTCACATGACTATTTAGATTTCCAGAAATACTTGCTTCCTCATTGCAAAAGTGATTAGTAACAGTTTAAGCATGATTATGCACAGGTTTTTTGCTAGTCTTCAAATCATACAGAATTCATATACCAAAAATGGTGACTAGCAGTTTTTTATCTCTTTTTGGGATAACTGAGGGAAATAAGGAAAATTTGATCAAGCAGAAGAAGTATCTTCTTACCTGGATGATGTCAACACCCTAGAAGGTATTAACAGGTGAGATTATAAACCTGTCCTTGTAGGTTTTGAAGACCAGGCTAGAGTATGGATGGTGTCTCAAAAGACTTTCCAGAATTATGATTGTATAAGTTTTATGGAACAGGGAGTATATTATGGTTTTTACATGTGTTAAGACAAGTTTGTAGCTCAAAGCTTTAGGGCTGAAAATAATCTTTGAAGTTATCTAGTCCATCTTTCTCAATTTACAGCTCTAGTAGTCAAGGCCAAGATGGTTGAATAATTTGGCAAGGGTCATGTAGGGAATAAAAGGCAGAGTGGGAATTTGAACCCTTCTCTTTCAGATTCAAATCCACCACACTTTGCATTGCACTCTTTCCTGTTGTGGGAACACTAATTTCTGTAGTATGCATTGCCTGAATACCTGGATAAGCTATAAACTGTCCAGCATGGTAAGGAAAGCTCATTCACCTAGATACCTCTAAGAGAAATCCAGATGACTTTTCTTTCTTTCAGTGAATGTTAAACTTGGAATGTATGTCAAACTAGCCCAGTGAGATAGGAAATATGTCTATTAGTTATATAGTATCTGAGAGTATATAATTCATGTTGGAAAAGTTATATCATGACAGGAGAAATGTGATTTCCTTTCAGAGTTCCCAGAGGAATATAAATAATTATGGTGACTGATTAGTTATGAGATGAGTTGTGTTGGACTTGTGCTCCCCTTTTCTCCATGAGTTTGACACCACAGCTCCAATCTAAGATCATTTCCTACTTTAAAGTTCTATGATTAAGTTGACAATTTATCTCAAGTTTTAAAAACACGGATGTCATTGATAGTATTGTAGGCAGCATGATGTAGTGCAAAGAATATTGAATTTTAACAGCATTTTAATTAGGACCTCTTAAGTTTCTTTTGCATTCTAAAACCTTTTAAGTTTCTATGAAAGAACAGACTTGGTCAGTTATGTTTTTATTTGATTGTCTATAGTAAATTAAGATTAAAACTCTCTGAGGTATTTCAGACATTAAGGTTTTGTTTTTTGTTTTTTTTGGTAGGAGTCTGATTGTCTTGACTTAAATCATGATTTAAGTTAATTTGTTTAAAATTCATCCCCGAGTTATGCCACTTTTTTGTGCACAAGCTCCACATAGATGATGTGTGTTAATCAGATCCAGAAAACCCATTCACCCAATAAGGCTGTGAATTTGCAGTGTTAAGCATATCTAATCTTTTTTGTTCTTCAAGTCAGTGCTTTAAACTGACTCTTTAAACTCTGTCCCTCATATTTGCAAGGTAGAAAATAAAATAGAAATAAGCAAGTAGAAGGGGTTGTTGTTTTTAAATGAGTATCTTTTTTGGAAAGGAGTTTCTTCAGTCAATGTCAAAAGCACCAGTGAAGAGCAATGCTGTTTTGCTTCCAGAACACAACTTTAGTGGAAAACACCCATTTTTCTGAAATATTTCAAAATCAGTCAAGTGGAATTTTCCCTTATATGCAGAAATTCTTTGCTAGACTGGTAAATGTCAGACACATTTTCGACTTCTTTGGGCTTCTGTCAGCTGATTGAATGGTCTCTTAAGAGTGATTTCTAACAGTCTTGATGAAAGGGAATGTTAGAAAAAACTTTATCCCTCAGCATTTTTGATTTAAAAACATCACAACTGGGATGTTTCTGTAGGTATTGCTCTATGTGTGTTTTAACAATTTAAAAAAGGTGATCCAAAAATAGGTCACTTGGTAGGTAAATGGGTTTCCTTTGCATCTTGGGAGAACAAAAGGTAGTGTGGTTTAATGGTTAGTATCCTGGGACTCAGTATCCTCATCTGTAAAACATTGGGAATAGATGACCACAGCTCTAAAACTGTCATTATAAGAAAGAGTCCAAGACCAAAGTCAAACAATAAAAGTAGAAAGAGGGGAAGATTGATGCTTGTCCAAGGAGCTTGCAACATTTGGTCACGTCTGTAGACCTTTAAGTTTCCTACTTAGTTAAGAAAAAGCACAGTTGTAGTGGATAGAGCATTAGGCTACCTGTGTGACCTGGACAAATCATCCTTAATTTTTAATCTGGCCTCTCCTGTTTTCCACAATGTTTATTAAGCTATTGGTATTCCTGCTATAATTCTAATAATGTTGTAAATTCTGGTAGTGTACTTCACCTTTGCTTTTGGTAAAGTAGTAAAAATGTGGCTTGATCGTAAGAGGTTTTTGTATTTGCATCAAATTATCTTTGTGTTGTATTGTCTTTTTTTGGAAAGGACAGAATCATAGTGGGCAATGATAGTAACAGACTGATGAAAGACTTTGGCCTTTAGTTAAACTGCTAGCTGCCTTACACAGCAGGACAGAAATGTAAACGACTGAAGTGTTTTGTTTGTAAATCCTCCACTCTGCTCTTTGGCCCCAGTTGGAAAACATCCCCCATGTGCTTGTTTAAAGGGCTGTCGCCACCTATTAAGGATACCATTTGCTGACATAGAACTAGATCCTCACATGTTTGGCTCTGTTCCCAAAGGAAGATTCTGTGAGGCTGTGAGCATAAGGACATAGTTGATCAACTCCTTGCTGAATTGAAATGAAACATTCCACAGACTAAAACCAAAAAACTTCAAACAAAATTTTAGATTCTCATTTACAAAGGGAATTATTTGTAGTTATATCATCACTTTGAGAACTTTTATTCCTCTTCCTCCTTGTCTTCCTCCTCTTATTCTTCTCCCTCCCTCCCTTTCTATTTCTTTTCTTTATCCTTCCTCTTCTCTTCTCTGTTCCTCTTCTTTCTCTTATGTTCCTTTTCTTCTACATACGTTTGTCTTCCTCCTCTTATGTTCTTCCTCTTTCTCCCATTCTTCTGTTGTTGCTTCTCCTCCTACCTTCCTCCTCATTTTCATTACTGTGACTTTGAACCTTTGAGCTTAACTTTCTTTCTAGAAGTATTATAGTCTAGGATGCTCTTTGGTTGAAAAGAGATGGTCAAATGACTTCCCCTTCCAGATGGATTTAAAAAAAAAAAAACTCGGCAAAAGAGGCAAGCTGTGCTTTGTTTCTTCACTGATTGGGTATTGCTTTAGTTAAACTGAGACCTGTTAAAGACCTTAGCTCAGAAGGACCAAGGTCTCCTATTGCATCTAGAGCCATCTCCACTTCTCCTGATCTATTTCTTGCCACTGAACCCAGATGGTTCTGGAGCAGAAAGTAAGGCAGGTGACCTTTCATAGCCTTTCTTCCCTCAGATCCAATTTACTTTCTTGTCACTTCCTTGATGTCATGGTTTTCTTTGAGAACAAAGGATAAACAACAACAGTGTGGGGCTGGGATTAAAGATGAACTCCAAATTTAGTTGTCAAAAACAACCTTTAGACCCTACTCTTAAAGTTATCTTTCTTTCGTCACTATTCCACTGGCCCATTGTGTGACCTCTGGAAGATAAGACCTATTAAGTTGTCATCTGACACCCCCATAAAAACATACACATATTGACTATGGAGGATATGTATGTGTATACACATATGTGTGTGTGTATATATATACATGTATATATATGTGTAGCGAGCTGTCGTCTCCAGAAGCTGCTGGATCGCTCTCTGGGAAGAGATCTGCTGTGTCTACTCAAATCTCTCCAACAGATTCTTCTTCCTGTAACGAACCGTTGTCTCCAGGCAGTTGCTGTTAACTCTTGTCCAGAAGAGTGACTTCCCTTCCTGCAGAGAGCCCCGTCAAGCCTGATGCAATTCAGAGTCTTTCTTCTTTCTCTGAGAGTCCTCTCTTTTATTCTCCCAGAGAATGGGCGTGGGATAATGCAAGGGCTTCTGGGAAGAACCACCCCAGCCAATGAGCTTGCCCCCTCTATCAAGTCAACCTGAGTTCTCACCTTGTAATTGTCCAGAAAACCTGAATTCTCACCTTGTCACTGTCCAGACAACCTCAGTTCTCACTTAGTAATCCTAACATCTCCCCCTTTCTTTTGATTTAGAACATAGGACAGTCATGACCTTGAAACATAAATCCATCAATATGGGAAGTATTACAGATAATTACATAAATGACCTTGAAACATAAATCCATCAATATGGGAAGTATTACAGATAATTACATAAATTACATAAGCATATAGTAACATAGTAACATAACGCATGCTAGAAGTATATAACATAATCAAATAATCATAAATTGAAAATTTATAAATGTCCATAAGTCCATTGTCCATTAGTCTCATCTTGTGTGAGGAAGTCCAATGATTCCTGCTGGTTTTTAAAGTTCTTTAACAGTCTTCTTATTATCCATGCTCTTTCAGTGTCAGATGTTTCTTAGATCTTCTCCTTTATTTTGAGGTTTTTCTCTTTTTCTGTCTCTCTCTGATGGACAAGGCGAATATGACTCGTTGGCACCCATCTGATTCCTTCTCCTGCTGAAGAAATACAAGCAAACCCTCTCTCCCAGGCAGTTAACCTATCTAATTACCTTCTATTTACCACTTTCTAAATCTCTTTTCATCATCTGACAATTACATTGGAATTGTTTGCACTGGATACAGCCCTGTTGGTTTAAAAGGCCTGTATTCTCCCCAAGTGTAATCCATTTTTGCAATCTGATTGCCTTTTGACTGACTTATCAGGTAATCACTTTCTGCCATGTGATTGCTTCTCTGCTGATTGATTAAATCAGAGTCCTGGCCTTCTAAAGGTTCTTTGGATGTAACATCAGCTGCCATCATGCCCCAAGTCTTTTTTGCCTGGGGCCCTGGACCTGGGCCCCTCATCCCATTTCCCTGAATTATTCTACACTCTGATGCCCAATGGAGTCCTCTATTGCATTTTGGACATGGGGTTTTAGGTCTTCTTTCACCCTGTCTTCTCACTATATCTCCATACCTACACTGAGCTCTTAGATGTCCAATTTTTCCACATTGAAAACATCGCCGAGTTTCTCTAGAAGGCCCTTGCCAGAAGGGACCCTGCCTTTCCACGTTCATCATTGTCCGGGTGTAAAAAGCATTTGTTCCCACTGTAGCACAGCGTCTTATGATCTCCTCTAAAGGAGCATCTTTGTCTAATCCCCATATAATTCTTTTGCAAATCTCATTGGCATTTTCCTTAGCCAGATGTCTGGTCATTATTTCTGTAGCTGCATTTTCTCCAATAGTTCTTTTGACAGCAGTTTGCAAATGTCCCACAAAATCTGCAAAAGGTTCATTGGGACCTTGCTGTATTTTAGTGAAAGCCTCTCCACGATCTTTCTGTCCAGGAAGGACACCCCAAGCTTTTATTGCAGCCTTAGCAATTTGTTCATATATTGTCATGGTATAATTAATCTGTTCCGAATTCTCTCCATATTGACCTTCACCAGCTAAGTGCTCAAAAGTGAATTGTGTGTTAACTCCTATTTCCAAATTGCATCTGACTTGAATTTTACATAATTCATGAAATTCCACAAGCCATAATAAATTTTCTCCAGGTTCCAGACATGTCCTTGCTATGGATTTCCAATCATTCGGGGTTAGGACTTCATAAGACAAACCATCTAGTAACATTTTGACATAAGCTGATGTAGCCCCATAAAGGGTACAACCTTTTTTCAAATCCTTAATTGTATTCAAATCTAAAGGTGCATATCTTCTCCTTTTTTTATCTACAGAGTCAGTATTTTCAATCACAGGATATGCATGTATAAAATCACTTATATCCTGTCCTTCTCTCTTAGCTTTAACCAATGCTTTTTCTAATCTTGTCATAGGCTTAGGCTTCTTCACAGGCAATTCTGTTTGTGTTTCTGCCTCTTCCCCTCTTTCTTCCTCCATCTCTGAAGGTGGGGTTAATGTGGGCCTGTAAATAATCTGTTCTCTAGGCAGGGTTGAAGCTTCTTCAAGAGAATCATACCATAATTCCTCATTTAAATCCTCTTGCTCTAGGGAAAGATCTTGATCTTTCCTTTTTTCCTCACACTTCCTCCTCTGTTCATTTTTAGAACTTTTCCTTCTCCTACAACTTGCTTGATAGTTTAAGGCTAATTGAACTATGTTGTAGATATAAAATACTTCTGCAGAAATTGAATGAGGCCCATTTTTTGCTTGAAATTCTTTCATTTCATATCCCACTAGCTTCCATTTATCTACATCTATCTTTTCTTCCTCTAAGAACCAAGGGGATGTGCGTCTTAATGCAGCCAAGAGTTTAGCAATCTGTACCCAGGTTACAAGTAAACTCTGCTCCTCAATTATCTTGATTATACTCTCTATAGTACCACTCCTGAATGGGGGTGGAGCTGAGGTTGCTTCTGGGGCTGGGGTTGAGTCGGCTGAGGTCCAGGGATTGAATTTAGCTAACATGTGCCCCATTTCAGCTATAAGAGATTCCTGGTTTAACCCTTAACAAGTTAAGTTCCTTATTTATCTATTAGCACACTCACTTAATCTTTAACAAAGTTTCCTCGTTACTCACGGTTCTGAGTCAGAGAGACTGAGATGTGGATGGGAGGCTTTTCCACTGGAATCAGGACCGTGTCTGTCCCTGTTCGGGAGCCAAATTGCGAAGGTCTGGTCTAGCTCCTCTTGTCAGAATAAGCAAAAGTCCTTGCCCCACGTTGGGCGCCAATTGTAGCGAGCTGTCGTCTCCAGAAGCTGCTGGATCGCTCTCTGGGAAGAGATCTGCTGTGTCTACTCAAATCTCTCCAACAGATTCTTCTTCCTGTAACGAACCGTTGTCTCCAGGCAGTTGCTGTTAACTCTTGTCCAGAAGAGTGACTTCCCTTCCTGCAGAGAGCCCCGTCAAGCCTGATGCAATTCAGAGTCTTTCTTCTTTCTCTGAGAGTCCTCTCTTTTATTCTCCCAGAGAATGGGCGTGGGATAATGCAAGGGCTTCTGGGAAGAACCACCCCAGCCAATGAGCTTGCCCCCTCTATCAAGTCAACCTGAGTTCTCACCTTGTAATTGTCCAGAAAACCTGAATTCTCACCTTGTCACTGTCCAGACAACCTCAGTTCTCACTTAGTAATCCTAACATATATGTATATATATATACATGTATATATATTTCTATATCTGGATGGGAATATGGAGAAAGTAAATCTAATTGTTTGATTCCAAATCTCTGAAGAAAAGGATATTGAATGTACTTCTGCATGCTTGGCTCTCCCATTCCAGACTCTTTAGGTTCCAGATTGTTTGTTTACTTATTACTGACATGCCAAATAACCTGAGCCTCATCCTGTCAATCCTAACTTCCACTCTGGTGAACTAAAAAGTCATTTTAATTTTCCTCACTCTTCTTCCACTTAAGCCCTTGTCCTCTAAGCCTTTCCACTTGCCATTTAGCTAGACAGGCAATTTGTGTTTTTCCTATTTCACAAATGGTCAGCTTAAAGAAACACATGCTCCTCATTATTAGCATCTTCTTCTTCTTCTTCTTTTTTTTAATACAGACACAAATACCACAAAACTAATTTTAATTATATATATATATATATATATATATATATACATATATATGTATGTATGTATGTGTGTGTATGTATATATATATATATATACCAACCAACAAGCTTTGGGGATTTTCTCAGACTTGTAGAGGGTTTGTATCTAATATTACATGCAATATATTATTACATATTGAATTATAGATCTGACTCTAGAATGAATGAAATATATAGAATGAAATATTTTTGCCCTTAGGAGACTCAACAATTATATTAATATTTTAAATTAAAAACATTAAGTACTTATATGTAATGGCCGGGCTAGCTTTCTGGAGGTCCTTCGGATGGTCTCAGCAGAATAGACACCACGAGAATGATCAAGAATAGACTCTAGATTCTTTATTGTGGCCCAGCTTTGATCTTAGTGCAGAAAACATGAGAGCCACTACAATGCTGGTCAAAGATACTATATATTGAGGGGATATTCTAGATAGAAAGATATTGTATAATGCTGAGAAAGATATTCTTGAAGAGGTATAAAGTTTAAATATGAGACAAAAGGCAGTTTCTACTTCATAAAGTTAGGGAGTATGATGGTTATGGAAATAACTAACACAAATTGATGTATAATTGTTCACTGAGAGTTAAGTGCTGATTTTATGTAAGATATTCTAGGTGCTTGAGATGCAAAAATGAAAAATCAGAATCCCTAACTTTTTTGCAGAGAGAAATTATTTTACCTGGAGGACTACCAGGGAATGGGGTACCAGGGAACACTTCATGGAACAGGCTGTCTTTGGGGCTTGAAAAATGTAAGGATTCTTTGAGAGAGGAGATTTGGTGCAAGGAATATGTTCCAGGCATGGAAGTCAACTTCTATTAATTTGCAAAGGCAGGACATCATAGAAAAAGAATGGAGGACAATTGGATGTCCAATTTAGCAGGAATGTAGGCTTTGGAAAGGGGCAGCAATATGACATGGGACTGGAAAAAAGTCATTTGGGACAAAATCATAGAGGCCTGTAAATTCTAGGAATTTATATTTGATTTTACTTTAGAAAACGGAGTTGTTGAAAGATTTTGAGTGAAATAATAATACAGTGAAACCTTTGCATTTGGCACATTATTTTTGCAGCTCCATGAAAAATGGATTTTAAAAAATAGAGACTGGAAATAGGAGCCTGCTCATCCTTTCTTATAGAGAAATAATATTCCATTACATTCATATAAGATCACTTATTCAGCCATTCACCAATTGATGGGTCTCCACTAAGTTTTGAGTTCTTGTCACTACAAAAAGAGCTGCTACAAATGTTTTTGCACAAGTGGCCCCTTTTCCTTCTTTTATGATCTCTTTGGAATATAGATATTGCTGGATTAAAGAGTATGCACAGTTTTATAGACCTTTGGACATGGTTCCAAATTGCTCTCCAGAATAGTTGAAGAATCTGATAGAAGAATGAAATCACAGATTCTTTTCTCTAAAAATAATACTTATATTATATGCCTCACAGCCATGTTGTAAAGAAAGCAATTTCAAAGACTTATCATATTGTTTAATTTTTAGTTGTGATTATAAATGTGGGACTGGGCTGCAGGAAGAGCTTTGAATCAAATATATACATTTGGAAGTCATACATAAAGAGATGATGATAATCTATAAGAAAGACATAGGACAAATATAGAAGGAGAAGAGACTAAGGCTAAAGATGGAGCTTTGGGGGCATACTTGCATATGGGGTTCAGAAGGTACGGTATAATTTATTTATTTATTACTGACATGCCAAATAACCTGAGCCTCATCCTGTCAATCCTAACCAACCAACAAGCTTTGGGGATTTTCTCAGACTTGTAGAGGGTTTGTATCTAATATTACATGCAATATATTATTACATATTGAATTATAGATCTGACTCTAGAATGAATGAAATATATAGACAAAGAAGGAGGAAAAAAGAGTAATTTTTAAAAATAATTTTTAAATAAGTTGACATTTATATAACACTTATTCTGTGCCAGGTACTTTACAGATATATCTCATTTGATGCTTGCAATGACCTTATCCTCATTTTACAGATAAGGAAACTGAGGTAAATGGGTAAAGTTACTTGCCCAAGGTCACAAACTAATAAATGTCAGAGGCCATATTTCAACTCAGGTCCTCTTGACTTAAGGTCCAGTTCTATCCATTGCATCATTGTTAATTCATTAATTCAACAAGCATATTTAAAATATTGAGAGACTGTGAAGGTCAGGGTGGTCCTTAGGCATAGGTCAGAAGAATAGGCCTGTCCTTAAGAACTTAGCTGAAGAAAGAGATATTATCGAAGGAAGAGGGTAGCTTACAGTGTCAAGTGGTACAGAAAGTCATGGAAGAGAGACTAGGAAAATGCCATTGAAAATGGAACTTGAAGTCATCAGTGATCCTGGAAAGAAAAAAGTTAATGAGTTTAAATTTAGATGTAACTCCATGAAAGAGACAAAGTGCTATATAGTGTTGTTTTTTGTGGAGAAAAGGTCACTGTTGACTGATGAAGAAAGCAAGCTCTTGGTGATAGCCTATAAGTAGGTAGGAATGGGTAAACAGAAGGTGTGTTAGGCACATAGAACAGTGTGAGCAAAGTCACAGAGTTGAGAAGAGTTGGAAGTTTGAGAGGGGTGAGAAGAGAGGGAGAGAAGGGTTGTGAAGGGAAGACATGGCATAGTGCTATAGGGAAGTCTCAGACTATGGAATACCTTGAATGGCAAAAATATCTGAACTTTATTTAGCAGTTATAGGAAATGATTAAAGAGAATTGAGTAAAGGGTATCCATTTGGCCATGATGAAGGATGAAAGAGTAGAAATAGAAAGATTTTTTAGGAATCTATATTGATAGGCCAGTGGGGTGGCCATAAAGACCTATGCCAAGAGAGTGAAAAGTGAATTTGAGATGACTTGGACATTTTCTGAGTAATGAGAGAGAGAGAGAGAGAGAGAGAGAGAGAGAGAGAGAGAGAGAGAGAGAGAGAGAGAGAGAGAGAGAGAGAGAGAGAGAGAGAGAGAAAGAGAGAGGGAGGGAGAGAGAAAGAGAGAGGGAGGGAGAGAGAAAGAGAGAGGGAGGGAGAGAGAGTGAGAGAGAGAAGAGTACAAGAAAATTCCAGTTTTATTAACATTAGGGATTGCATGAATGGTGGTGCCACAAGGAAGAAGCAAAGTGGGAAGCTGATTTGGGAGGAAAGATAATGGAGTGCTTGATTTTAGATGTGCTTAAAGTAGAGAATGATATTTAGGTATAGAAGTAGGTCTGGAGCTGAAGGTGTAAGGACCAAATATATAAATTTGAGAATTATCAAAGCAGCACATGATCTAGGTTCACTCTCTCAATTCCCACTTACATTATGGAGTTGGGTTCCTCAGAGAGCAATTTACCAGTACTCCCCTCATTTTTCTGGGAGTAACCACAGAAGTTTAGTTTCTAATGCTGTCAATTTTTGAGCTCCACTCTGGTATGATCCCTATTAACAGTCTAGCCAGACTCCATTAACTTGTAATAAAAAAAAAAAAAAAAAAAAAAAAAAAAAAGAGATACACTGAGAATGTATGGTTTGAACAGTTGATAGAAAATATTTCCCCACAACTGGAGGATTTATTCTCCTTTGCATACTCAAGGTCTTAGGAAAGAGAGGCTCAAACTTCAAATACAATGGGAGTGAGGTACACATACAGAGGACACATCTGTCGGAGGGGTATTTATCAAGTTGTGACTCTGGGAATCTCTTTTTTTTCCTTTGTGGAATGCCATCAGTGGTGATGAGTTATTCTGTTGTTTTTCTGACCTGAGTACTTACAGATTCATTGACAGGTAGCTCAACTGGGCTCACTCTTTGTAAGGTATAATGTTTTAGATAGATGGGTTAATCTCATGCTGTCTGGGCAAGTTGTTCAACTGCTGCACTGGCTCCTCACTGGTCCCAGCTATCACTCAGTTTCTTTCCTACAATCTACCTGGACATTACCATGTTCACCAGGTTATCGTCTCATGAAATTGTGTTTTCAATTTTAACTTGTAAATATTATTTAAGGGGATGAGATGGAACTGTGCCAATGTACTAGGAAGTCATATATATTATGTATGAATCATCCACTGTTGTTTAGAGTGAAGGATGAATTTCTAGGGAATTCTTAGTGAGGTGTAAGTATAGAAAAAGCTGGAGTAAATGAAAGGCCTCCTCATAGAATCATAGAATTTGTTTAGAGTTAGATGAGACTAGAAATTTTCTCATTTGACAGATGGGGCTATAATGGTTGTCACTTGTCCAAGTTCAGGCAGCATAGAGAGATACCCTTCCTGATATTACTTTTTGTAACTGCATATATTTTTAATGCCCCAAAGGATGCTATCCATGTTGCATGATAAACCAAGTCCCATTTATTACAGTAAAAGCACAAGCAATTTAGTGCACAGTAGAATATAGTGGGGAAATTTTCAACCTTTGTCTTGGGTGCACATATATCTCTTCCTGGCTTCTGTGCAACCTTATTTATGTTCCTATTAATTATTTTTCCTGGTGCAAAGTGAAATAGTTTTGTTTTAAGACTGGAGATGAAAAAAGTGAATTATTTAATTTATTTTATTTAAAATCTGCATGTGATAATAATAGCTAGTAGCATTTATATAGTACTTTAAGATTTGCAAAGGACAAATGTTATTATTCCCATTTTGCAGATGAAAAAACTGAGGCAGACAGGTTAAATGAATTATCCAAGGTCACATTGCTATTATGTATCCAAGGCTGGATTTGACTTGCAGTCTTTCTGACCCTAAACTACCACTTTTTCCATAGTGTACCATTGAGCTGCAACTCTTAAAGTTTATAACCATCCCAACAACAACAACAACAACAACAAACAAACAAACAAAATAAGACTTAAAATCACATATAAAATCCTAAACATATCACTTGGCACATTTTAATGAAGTACAAGTAACCAAATTAATAAAATAACCAAATGACACATAACTTTCCTCCCTTCCAAGTCTACTTTCTTTCTATTGCTTTCTATGTATATGTGTATGTTATGTATCTGTCAGCATACTTGCACATGTATATATTGCTATAGTCAATGTGTGTGTAATTATTGTTCTGCTGAACTTGCTTTTTTGTCACTTCATAGAGATCCCAACAAAGTTTCTTATATTCTTCATATTAATCATTTTTATGGTACCTTACTATTCCTTTATACCAATATATCACATTTACCCAACCATTCTCCGATTGTTGGATATACAGCTTATTTCTATGGGTTTTTATTAGCAACTATGAAGATTTTTGTTTAGATAAGTCCTTTATGTCTTTTCATTCTTATCTTTAGGATACAATTCTAGTAATATAATCATTGGGTCAAAGGACCAGATTCATGTCTCTTGTGTGAATTCTCCAAAAAGTTTGTAGCAACAATGCAATAGAATACCCACTTTGTGAACACTGTTTAAAACCTATTTTAATTTGATTCACTATGGCCTAGGGAAAGATACTTTAGTCCACAGGACACAAGACTTTAGGATCACTTCTGATTCCAAGTGAGTATATATCTTTGCACTGTAAAAACCCACTTACTATCAGGCCAATCCAAACCAGGTAGTAAGGATTCCCAGTTCCTGCCTTGTAGGATCCCTCTGCCAGAGCCTTTCAGAGATGTTTTTATTTGTAGGAGGAATAAATTGCTAAGTCTGTGGTATAATTTTTGAAGAGCATTGCAAAGCCCATCCAAATCTTTTCCCCTTTTAATTGTTTTGCCTAGAATACCAATAATTTCATCCATTTGAATCAAACCTTTGGGGTTACCATTTATCTCTGGAAGGACCTTTTTAATATGAAAATATGCAGCTTGGGAAAGTAACATGTTAATTCAATGCAATAATATGAATTATTTTAATAGGTTTCAGTCTAGATACTGATAGAAATGCTTTTTGAATTCTTATATCCGTTTTTTGTAGTTCTTCTGATTCTTTCCTTTTTTTAGTAGATCATCACCTTCTCCATGCTGTATGTTTTCTGACTTTCTATACCCCAACTTCTCTTCTTCGTGAATAAGGAGACCAGATAATCTAGTTTGTTAAGCAGCTAAGTGGTATTCTGGTTATTTATTTTTTGGAATATATATTCTATGTAATATATGTCTATATATATATACATATATGTATGTATTTATTCACACATGCATTTTTAGAAATGCATAAAAGACAGTTAATTAAAATATAAAAATCCCACATGAACAAGTTGACTAAGTGAAGAACTCCTGAATTAGATGATTTCTTTGGTCTCTTCTAGTTCTGATATTCTATACTTCTATGCTTGTGCTCAAGAGATTGATAGCTTGGAAAAGATCAAACTTGAATATACAAATACATCTACTTCTGAATATAAGTGAAATGTTTGCATCAAAGATTTACCTTCTGGCATCCTGGGGCCTCTTTCCTTTTTGCCTAGTTTTCTCCAAACTGGACTAAGTATGTTTTTGAATGTGTCCTTGGGACTGGATTCCAAAGACAAATAATGGTGACTTCTTAGGTTATCTGTGACAGTCCTCTTGCTCAGTATATTCTGTGAAATGTCATGTTTTGAACTTACCCACGGAATACAAATATTCTATGGTTAGGGCAAAGACATTCTCAGCTGTTTTTCTTTATATTTTTGTGGCTCTTCAGTCACGCCTAACTCTTTGTAAACCTATCCGGAGATTTCTGGGCAAAGATACTGGAGAGCTTTTCCATTTCCTTCTTTGGCTTATTTTAAAGATGAAGAAACTGAGGCAAACAGAGTTTGTGACTTGCCTAGTGAGTATGTGAGGTTAGAGTTGAATTCAGGAAGATGACTCCAGGCTTGCCATGCTACTCAATGCACCACCTAGCTGCCCCTTTTTAACCTGTTAGTTTGTCTTAAGTAGTTTAGGGAAAGAAGGAAAGGAACTGTGTCTTTGGGAAATCTTGTGTGTGTATGGGGGGATAAGGGATTGAGAAAATGAGAAATGGGAGGTGTAGGATGGTGAAAGGATATTAAAAATGATTGGGGACAGAATTGGGAATTGAAGAAAATGAACTATGTTCTTTAAGAAGTTTAAATAGTGCTATATAGATTTAAATTGAAAGCTAAAGATCATGGTCATATTCTGGGTTTTCTAGGATAGAGATGCAATTAAAAGTTAGACATATGAATAATAGGCTATGGAATCAAAATTGTTCTTTACAACTTCTAGCAAACTGTTGTAAATATTTGGCATTTCCTGCCAAATATTCATCCCTCATAGTCCCATTCTCCATGCCACTGCAATAGAGATTAGCTAATAAACAAATATCTATCTATTGAGCACCTATTTTGTATAAGGTGATGAGAGATACAACATTTATATGATATGGTCCACATCCTGGGGAGGCTTGTTATCTTATTGGGGACTATGAGACAGTAGGCCTTGTGAATTCTCATAGTCAAAATGACAGCTTTCTCTTTCTGACTCCCCAACATTACATTCATTTACTCTTCAATCCCCCATCCTTCATTTTGCAAAGTCAATTCCAGTAATGTCCTTTTCTTCCTTCTCCTCCTTATTACCCCAGAATACATAAGGTCAGATTTGACTGGGTGTTAGGATTACAATTCCATACAATTCCGGACCTTTACAGCTGGGTTTGTTTTCTAAAGAGCCAGTGAATAGAAGTTGCTGGGAAGGAGATTTTAATTTAACATGTGATTATACTATTTCCACCCCTCTCCCCCCCAAACATCTTTCAAAAAATAAGCACTTGATGGAAACTTAGAATTCCAAGTCTTTTGGCAATTTTATGATTCTATGATAACACCACAGGCAATAAACCAAAAATTATCACTTGTTTTATTTATATATGCATGAGCACTAAGATCCCACCAGGTTCTTTTCAAAGTGCCTGACACATCATTGGTACTTTAACTGAATTGAATTGATGAGGCCAGATAGTTTGTGTGGTGGATAGAGCACCAGCCCTGAAATAAGGAGGATCTGAGTTCAAATTTGGCCTCAGACATGTAACACTTCTTGTCTGTGTGCAGGAACCCCAATTGCCTAAGCCAAAAAAAAAGAAAAAATTGAATCGAAGAAAACCCTTATCTCCAAAAGTCAAATCAGTTAACCGTTATTTATTAGGCAATGACTATGTGCCAGGAATTAAGTCCTCAAAATACAAAGAAATGCAAAAACATAGTTTCTGCTCTTAGAAAGCTCATATTCTAATGGACAGATGGTCATCTGGCTACTGCTTGCATGTTTTCAGCATTCTAGAGTTTGATTTTTTTGGGGGAGGGGAGTGTTTTTTGATAGGATAGTTTTGTCATATGTTAAACTAAAACCTACCTCCCAATAACTTCTATCCACTGTTTTTTTCTTCTGGATCTATACAAAACAAACCTTATCAATTCTGACCATATTATTCTCCATCTTAAAAGCCTACAGTGGTTCTCTATTTCTTCCAGGATAAAATGCAATAATTTAATTACTATAATATACAGATTATCTTACTTTGTCATTTAAAGTCCTCCACAGTCTGAATCCAGCTTATCTTTGCAGTTTTATTTCATGTGCTTAGATTTAAGGCATTCCTCTGATCTACTAGTTATTGAAAAATGAATTGAGACATAATTTATTCTCAAGGAATCTGTTCCAGCTTTTAGTGGTCATCCCTAGACCATTTTATTTTTCCAGTGGTCATAGATCATTTGTCAACTAGTTTTAGAATTTTGCCAGAGATTAGTGCTAAACTTAGCAGTATAAGGTTTTTTGAATCATGATATCCCTTTTCCGCATACCCTCTGGGTCTGTATATATCTTAAACTACCTCTTTTTTGCCTCTCTACCTCTCACATATTACAGAAATGGTTCCAAGATGATGTCTATAAACTCTCTCAACACACTGGCATTTAATTCTTCAGAGTCTAGAGAGTAAAACCCATTTAGTGAATGTAGATACTTCAGACGTTAAAAGTTTTAATTGCTGTGTTTATTCTATCCCTTTGAATATTATTTTCTTTAATAGAGAAGATGGATGCAAAATAGAGGTTGAACAGCTTTATTTTCTGTTGGTAAACTTCATCCCATCTTTCTCAGGTCAAGAGGTCTTCCTTGCTCTCTCCTGCTTCCTGGTTCATGCTGCTCTCTTCTATTGAACAAACCAAACCTGACAGTAATTTGATATGTCTATTGCTTATCAGGAAAGGTCAAAGCTGAATTCTCCTGTGATTCATGTAATTACTAAGTTTGAACAATCTAGAAGTTACTTAAATTCTCACGTGAGCTTCCCTGGTAGGGTCAAGCTAGATAGATTCTTCAAATCCTAAGTCACTAAGAAGAGGCTTAAGGGATGACTTAGAGGATTTAATCATGATTTTTTTTCCTCTACCTCCCAAATCATATACAAATATGCACTTGATTTTTGCCTGTAGAAATTCTATCCTCTTTGTCTATTATTGAACACTGTAATTTGGGAGATTCTAATTTCTTTTGTGGGCAATCAATTTGCTAATTAATAAATAATTATTGAATATCCACCAGGTAGAAAGCCCTGAGCTAAGTGTTCTGAGAGTTGCAAAAGAGGTATAAGACGTGGATGACTTATGCCATCAGTGAACTTAACAATTTGGCTGGTGAGCCAAAACTTACACAGGTGAAGGCTTTAGTAAATCCATAAATGACAGCATGTAAGTAAGTGCTAAATATAGTGATACAGACTGTAAACAATAGTGGAATGTAGAGAAGAGAGAGTTCATGGGATCTTAGAATTTAAAAATACTTGAGAACAATCTCTACTATTTTTATAGATGAGGAAACCAGTCTAGAAAGAAGGGACTTGCCTATAAACAGCTAATTAGCGATCTGTTGTCAGTGGAAGAATACATGGGGAGAGATAATTTTTTCCTAGTCTTAAAGTTTTAGTAGAAAGGAAGGAAAGGGAGAGAGTATAATACCTGGAGGAAATAAGGTTGAGAACAAGTATTTTATCTCAGAGGAGAAAGAAGATGACCCATGTGAAGACTATGAAGGGATTGGTTAACTTGAAGGAATGGTTGATCTTGGAGAAGAATGATAATACCAGATATTGGCCCAGAGTTTTCCAAATACATGTAAAGATTTTCAACATTCATTTTTGTAAACTTTTATATTCCAAAATTCCCCCCCTCTTCCCTTATTTGTCCTCTCTCTAAGACAGCAAACAATCTTATAGGGATTTGTTGGGAGCAACCTGCTAGTGGCTGCTGGGGATCTAATTCTGACACTTAGACATGCTCCTTAACAGGGGTTAAATATATGCAGCTCTTTTAAACATATTTCCACATATGTCAGGTTACATGAGAAAAATCAGATCAAAAGGAAAAATATGAGAGAAAAAACCCAAAAAGCAAACAACAAAAAGGTGAAAATACTATGCTTCCATCCACATTCAGTCTCCGTAGTTTTCTCTCTGCAGAGGCTCTCTCCATCACAAATCTATTACAATTGCCTTGAATCATCTCATTGTTGAAAAGAGCTGAGTCCACCATAGTTGTTCATCACATAATCTTGTTGTTACTATGTACAATGTTCTCTTTGTTCTGCTCACTTCACTTAACATCAGATCATGTAAGTCTTTCCAGGGTTTTCTGAAATCAGCCTGCTCATCATTTCTTATGGAACAACCATATGCCATAACTTATTCAGCCATTTCCCAACTGATGGGCATCCATTGAATTTCCAGTTCCTTGCCACTACAAAAAGTGCTGCTAAAAACATTGCACGTTTTCCCCTTTTTTATGATCTCTTTGGGATACAGATACAGAATCAGTAGAGCCACTGCTGCATCAAAGAGTTTGCTCAGTTTTATAACCCTTTGGGCATAGTCCCAAATTGTAGCCAATAAATTTTGAGGTCATTCAGAAGATGACACAATCATAGCCATTGCTAACCTGTATCAAATTCATCAATGGGATTGGGTCTGTTTGGTAGTTGTTATGTAGAAGACCATAGAGAAGTCTTGACATTACTGGCCTTTTGATCTGTCTAGATCAAATTTTTTTGCATCATAAGTAAAGATTTGGGGTAATAATCAACAAGGATATATTACATCTTCTACATGCTATACTAGGCACTGTGCTTAGCACTGAGGATAGAATACAGATTTGTTGTCCTTTGAGAGCTTTTATCTAGGGAAATGATGTATTCAAATTTTAGTAAATTCAAAATATATGATAGTACGTGAAGGGAGATAGTAATAGCTGGGGATATCAAGAAAGGCCTCATGTAGGAAGTATCATGGAGCTGAGCTTTGAAGAAGGACATAGATTCAGCTAAATATGTTATTTCTACTCTTTTCCCTGTTTTTCATCTCTAAAATTATAAATTGATAAGTATTATGTTGTAGTGTATTGAGCACTGGAATGAGAAACAAGCCCAATTTTATTACAAACCAATTATATGACCTGAGTCAAGTTATTTTAGACTTGAACATCCTTTTTTTTTTTTTTTTTTTGGTAGGGTTGGCCCTTTTTATACTCTGAAATTCTATGACACTTCTTCTCATAAACATGTTTTGATACCTCATACTGCATGTTTCTCCTCCTAGCATCGCAATCTCCTGGCAGATCTTTGTTTGCCAGTCAGCCAGAGATCTATCTACCTGACTTGACAACCTAGTTGCCTCTCTGGTACCATCATTCTCTCCTGCTTTCCTATCTTCATTGCTGCCAGGACCATTATAGGGCAAAGACTACAGAATTTTTTCTCTTTTGCTGCTTCTTGATCACTATTCACTGGTCTCTTAGATATTTTAAAGAGGGTTTACTATGAAGCTCAACAAGGGAAGCTACAATTTGGTAGAATGGGTGTTAGTGAAACGTGTGAAAGAGGAATTAGTACCATGTTGCAAAGATTTTTTTAATACTTTAATTCAAATCCTTAGCATTAATAGAACTGACTTTACTTGGACTTCTTCCTATTTAATTTGTTTCTATTTGATGTCAGGCAGATGGCCCCCAGTCCCTTTAAGTACAGTCTGAACCAGGTTAAACTATAATTCCTATCACATTTTAGTGTGGTGATATGTTAATTAAAAATATATATGTACATATAAGTAATTGGTTTTTTAAGTCAATATATGGCCTGCAGGGAACCTTACATTTGGTTTCATGGCCCCCGTTTCTATTTGAATGTAACAGCAATGATCTTGGTCTTGATATTAACATAGTTCTAGTTCCCTGGCTGAAGGATTTTGCCATCGGACTTCTCAGTTTTACTTCTTGACTCTATTGTATTAGCATAAATACATAAACTCCACTCCCAACATCAGATCTCTGAAAGGAAGGAATATACTGTGGAAATAATTCCTGCTGCAGGCCACAATCAGGTTTTGTGCAAGACAAATGTGAAGAAAACTTTTCTAGCCAATTGTACTTTTCCAGCTTTTATTTAGGGATGGGTGAGAGAGGAACTTAGGTGGTTTCTTCTCAGGATAGTTTATCTTAGTTTTTGGATACAATCTGAGAAAAGGGCTGCTTATCTCCCTGATTCTCAGTATGAAGAGCCCTTTTCCTAAAGTGATCTCAAAGTTGTCTTCTCTAGACTGTAAGCTTTAGTGCTTCTCCCCGCCCTCTTCCCCCTCTAGATCCCATTTCTGTCATAGTCCCTAACTGGTTAGGCTCTTGATATCATCACTTCTCCATAAATGCCATTTATGGAACACATTCTTTAGATGACTATACTAAATAAACTACTTGCTATTTGATAATAATATAATGATTATTATTAAAAGTAAACATTTTGAGAATGCATTAATGTATATAGTACTTCATATATATTATTTCCTTTGAGCCTCACAACAACTCTCTGAGGTAGGTATTATTATTATGCCCATTATATAAACTGGGAAATTTTGCCTGAGAAAGGTTGAGTGACTTTCTAAACTTCACCTAGCTAGTGTCTGAATTAGGATTCAAATTCTGGTCTTAACTGACTCTGAGTCTAATGTTCTTATATGATTCTGAGCTGCCATCAATTATCCAACTTGTGTGACTCAGTAACAGTTAAGACTGTGTCGTTTCCTCCCCTTCCTCTCACGTACATCCCCCTTTCTCTTATGCCCCCCCCCCCCCATCTGCTCTCAGCAAAGAAACTGCTTCCCTTACTTTAGGATTTTACTGACATTCTATTCTTTTTGTTTGGGAGTAAATTCTAAAGATAACTATTTCTTTAAGAACAAATATAAACATTGCCTGGGTATGCAGCACTTTCAACATCATCTCCCCATTATTTCTCTTCTTATTCTCTACCTTCAATAATTGGTGAGGGTCATTTTACCAGAAGCCTTTTTAAAAGGAACTGGTTGATAAGAGAAATTGCAGGTACTGCTCCCAGTTCCCCTCCCCAAACTATGTGCAAATTTGATTGTGGACTGTGGTTGACTTGGCATTCAGCTTCCTGAATAATTAGAGTGATTCATAGTTCATGCAGAGAATGTACATGGACATCCAGAATTGCTACAAATAATAGAGGAAAAAAGCATTCCCCCCCATCCTGCTGTTTGAAACTTGTAAAGTGTCACATTATTACCTCCTGTCCCCATGACAAATTGGTTTCTGTACTGAGCTCACCATCTAGCTCAATGCTTCCAAACTGCCTGTTGCCCCATAGTTTCTAAGTCACAAAATATAGTCCTGCCTACATTGCCATCTAATAATAATAATAATAATTATGACAATAATTGAGCTCCTAGGTGTTCAAGGCATAGCTTAAGTACTCAGTGGGATTTTGGATGTTCTTGGATTGTGGGGGTGGTACTGGGCCGGGAGATCATTGAGGGGGAGTTGTAGCTTGCTGAAGTTCATGAAAGATGGGGGTTGGGAAAAACCCATAATGACTCCCATCACATTTACTGTAATTTCAGACTGTATTTGATGAGGCATTATTAAAGAGTGTCTGTGGCTGAATCTGCTTCTCTCATTTTGTTGTGTGATCTGACTTGCTCATTCAACAAATATTTAGTGAGATCTCTTCCCTTCCCCCTCCTCAAGAACTTAGAACAAGGGAGAGAAAACATGGGTGCAGGTAACTCCAATGCAGAGTATAATATGATGAGGTATAAAACATAATGAGAATACAGAGGAAAGTCATTACTTCTAGTTGGAAGTGAGAAGAACAGTGATAACTAATTATATGCATAGGGCTTAACTGAAAAGGATTCTCTATTACTTGCTTCTGAGACCTGGCCTGTGTGCAGCAAGTTCAAGGTTGTAGAAACCAGAAAGAGCTGTCATTCTACCTTAGAGAGAATCTATCTTTATCCTCTATAATAGAGTAAAGGATCATAAATACAGACTTGTAAGGGGATCATAGAGGTCACCTATCCCATCCCTACCATTTTTCAGTGCAATGATTTTTGAGAAGTGAAGGTCTGCAGCAAGAGGAATACAGAGAGGCTTGGAGAGACTTACATCAACTGATGCTGAGTGAAATGAACAGAACCAGAAGATCGCTGTACACTTCAATGTTGTATGAAGATGTATTCTGATGGAAGTGGAAATCTTCAACATAAAGAAGATCCAACTCACTTCCAGTTGATCAATGATGGACAGAAATAACTATACCCAGACAAGGAACACTGGGAAGTGAATGTAAATTGTTAGCACTACTGTCTATCTACCCAGGTTACTTATACCTTTGGAATGTGATACTTAATGTGCAACAAGAAAATGGTATTTACACACATATATTGTATCTAAGTTATATTGTAACACATGTAAAATGTATGGGATTGCCTGTCATCGGGGGGAGGGAATGGAGGGACGGGGGGGATAATTTGGAAAAATGAATACAAGGGATGATGTTATTAAAAAAAAAGATAATTGTATAAATATGCTTACATATATTGAATATTGTATAGCATATATTGGATTGCTTACTATCTAGGAGAGAGGGTGGGGGGAGGAGGGGAAAATTTGGAACACAAGGCTATGCAACTGTCAATGTTAAAAAATAATGCATGCATATTTTTTGAAAATAAAAAGTTTAAAAAAAAAAAAAAAAGAAGTGAAGGTCTGTACCCAAGGTCAAACAGGCTGTAAGTTTCTAAGCTGAGATTTGAACACACATCTCCCACTTCCCTTTTACTAAATAAGAATTTGTATCCTGGACTGTGTGGCAAACTGTAGCATAGAGCTTTATATGGATTGTTTGTGGAAAATTACTTTAAAAAATATTGAATGAGTGTTAGGGAAGCCACAGAGAAGACTTGACCTTAATATAATGTTTCAGAACCTTTGCATTATTTGATTTATATTGCCTTACTTAATCCTTAATTCAGTGATGTTCCATAGCATTAATATAATCTTCTTTATAGATTAGAAATTGGAGGCCCAGAGAATTCACATGGCTTGCCCAAAGCCAAAGATAGAAGTAGAGTTAGAATTGGAATCCACATCTTGAATTCGAAGTGGCTTTAAGGCCATTTCTTTCCATTCTGCCATTGTTAGTCTTAAAAAGAAACAATATCATCAAGATTAACTGTTAACATGTCTGGGGAGATAGGTGAAGAATACTCAAGGCCACAATTACTAGTAAGAGAGAAAACCTCAAAGTTGGAATTTCATGTTTCTGATTAATTCCTAATCCCTTATTCAGCTCTCAATTCGGCATTCTAGTTTGAGATAAAAGGTTCATATAGAGAGCAAAGAAGACAATAATATTCTTTGCTGCAGAATGGGATGGGTATAGGGAGGATAAATGAAGAGCTGGACACCAGGGAATGAGGCCTGAGCTGCATTTTCTATCCACTCTGCTTCAAAAAGGAATCCAATTTTCTGGCTTTAAAGCCCCAGGGGAAAATTCAGTTCAACCCTTGTAGTGATGAGATTATTTAGCATTAATATAACATTTTATATTGCAAATGCTTTGTGGTCATTTTTTGGTAAGTTATTTCAGATGAGAAATATGCTGTCATTTCAATCTATCTAATTCTTAAAGAATGAAAAGGAATTCTCCAAGTTGTACAAGTATCTCCAATATACCCTGTTTATGTCTTGTTTGCATATTGTTAATCTCCTTAGATGATGAACTTCTTGAGATCAGGGACTGTTATCTTTTTTCATATCCTTAGTACTTGGGGCAACACTTGATACATAGGAGTTATATATGTGTGCATGTGAGGTTTGATTTTTGTTTTTGTTTTGATTTTTTAAAAATAATTGAGCAAATGAAATACTATTACTCCCTTGGTCTCATGAAGAAAGGCACTGTATCTATACTTAATCTACACTTTACCCAAAAAGCTTTTGAAGTGCCTTGTAGAGATGACCAACATCTCCAGTATTGGGATGGTAGGGGGAAGAGAAGGATTTGTTACATTATAGTTCTTCTTTTTTTTTTTTTTTTTTTTTTTTAATTTAAGTTTTTGTGAGGCAATCTGGATTGCCTCGGGTCATATAGCTAGTAAGTGTCAAGTGTCTGAAGTTGAATTTGAACTCAGGGCCTTCTGACTCTAGGATTTGTGCTCTATGTACTGTGGTACCTAAGTGACCTACACTATGGTTCTTACAGATTAGAGGAAATAGTCTTGTTCTTTCCAATAAAGCATGTTAATCCTCATTTAAGAAGTAAAGATTTCATTTGTGGCTTGAAAAAACACAACTCTTTCTCTCTAACTCTTCCAATTCTGAGACTGACCCCAAGGACTGAATTGTCTCACTTTGGCTTTTTGCTTTCATCTTCAAATTTTGGATAAAACTTATGTTTGGGTTTTGCCAAATATGGTAACAAGCACAACCTCATTAAAAAAAAATAGTGTAAGACTCCTTACCCACTCCTCCCTGATAAGAGTGTATTCCCAAATTTGTATCCTCATCTACCAGAAAGGTTACATTTGGGTGTACAGTGGATGGGGGAGGATGAGACTCACTGATTTTCCACTTGAAAATGAGCATTTGTTAGATAATATAGTTTAATTCTAATGGAATCCTTTCTAATGGATCTACAGGACACCCTGTAGCTTCAACATGTAAGAGGGCCTGACTTCTGAAAAGGTGTACTTAAATCTAGGTCAGCAAGGTACTTATAGTTAAGTATATACTTAGTACTTAGTATGGTGATGTAATGGTCGCTCATGCTCAGTGTGTTGTAGTGATGTAGGGATGTAGGGATGAGAAAGTACTCTTGTGGGAACATGGTGGTAAAATTTGGAGAGTCAGAAATATAGCTTGAGAAGCATAGCCAGCCTGGGCCATACCCCAAATGTTGGTCCCAAAAATAATGCACCCATGCGGAGGGGATCTGGCATGATAAAAGAAGTGTTACAGTGTGAGAAGCCCCAAACTCAGTGGAAAAGTTGGGGGTTTGGAAGAAAGCTGAACTGTGGTGAAAGTCTTCGGTCAGAAGAACAGTTGGGAGGGGAATAATAGCAAATCAATTACCTTGTAAAACTATTAGTTTGTTTGCTTTTTTGTAGTCCTAAAAAAGTTAGAGGAGGAAGTTTTTTGAGTTGGGATTGATGTGTTTTTTATTTGCATTTTTTGTATTAACCAACACTTCTGAATTGGGTCACTAGAGAGCTGGCAGCTGATTCCAGTACTGACTCTGAGTATTTTTCCTGGTTCTCAGGATTGTTGCTGTGGCACCATATTTTGGATGCTGAAAGAGCCACTTCAAAATAATCTATTCTCCAAAGTGCTGAGTTTCCTCAGGCTCTGCAGGATAATCATGACTGCTCCTGGGAATTACCTGGAATGAAGAGGGGCTTTCATTTTAAAAATCTAATGGTTTTAGACCTCCGCATCATTTATCAAGGTTCTGCCATGCAGAGGACTGAGAACAGTGAAATGTACTCAAAGAAGGAATGGAAATAAGAGGGAAATAGAGACAAAATAATTCAGAATAACTGAAGCTTGAGCAGTACTGTGCATTTACAATTATGCCATGTGTTGTGGAGGAAAAGACATATATGATGTGGTCCCTAACCACAGTTAAGAGCTGACAATATTTATAAAAGAACATTGTCCATGGAGTTAGTAACTGAAATTCGGGGGTGTAGCTAGTGATTCAGGAGTCCCAAGGAACATCCTTGGTCCATGGCATGGATTTTTCAACAAGAGTAGTTTGCAGGAGAAATTGTTTTGCAGAGTTTTGCTTTGGGGTCTGGAATTTGAAATGAATGTAATTAATTCAGAGGCTATAAGTTCAAATCCCAGCTCAAATCACTTTCACTTTGAGTTTTATAAACAGTATGGATTCAAATCTTGTGTTTGGTGCTTATTACCTCAGTAAAATCATTTTACTTTTCTGGGTAATCAGTTCCCCCAAATGTAAAACCAAAAGGGTTAGAATAAACTTTGAGTTTCCAGTTCTGAATCTATCATCTGTAAATGAGACAGTTGGCATAATCTTATTAGGTTCCATTCCTATTAATAACATTATTGTATTCTTAAGTCCTCTGTCTACCATAGTAGCCTTTCAAAATATTATCAGGATTTTGGTGAAAAGTATAAACATAGAAAAGAATTTCTTTGTGTAAAGTGACCCTAACTGTTGCTGTCAAGTGGCTTGATTTTGTATTCTAACCAATCTATATCAAATAATTAATCAATAATTATTAAATCCTTACTATATGCTAGGCATGGTACCAAGCACTTGGACAAAAACACTTCCCAACAACAAAAAATTCCCCAAGGAGTCCTTTCCCTCTTTTTCTTTTCTGAGGCAATTGGGATTAAGTAAATTGCCTAGGGTCACATAGCTAGGAAGTATTAAGTGTCTGAGTTCAGATTTGAACTCAGAACCTCTTGATTTCAGAGCTGTATCCGCTCTGTCCACTGCACCATCTGGTTGCCCCCTTTCCCTATTTTTAAACTTTATTTTTAGTAAGTTCATTTTGAACTTAAAAACACAAAAAAATATTTCCATGTACGTAGCACAACATAAAAAGAGAATTCTATATAAAATCATGAATTTCCATTTCGCAGTTTACTTTTTTTTTGGAAAATCATGCAATAGATACTGTACATCATTTTTAGAGCTACCCTGCTTTTCTGTGCTTCTGTCTGTTTTCTTTTGTTCTCTGCTATGCACTTCCCCCCCCCCCCTTCCTCCTTCTCCATCTTGAGAAGGCTGCTATTAGAAATACACACATGTATATATAAATACATTTTATTTGTCAAATTTTCTCTCTGGTATCTTTATAAATCCTTTGTACTTGATTTGAATACTTATAATACTCAGAATAATTTTATCATTCACAGTTATTTTTTGAATGATATTGCTGGTAGTGTATACAATCTTCTCTATGTCCTGCTCATTTCACTCTTCATTATTTCATGCAAATGCTAATCATTTCTTATAGAACATAGTATTCCATCACAATTATGTTTACAACTTGTTTAACCATTCTCCAATTAATGAGTATCCCCTCAATTCCCAATACTTTATCCATACTAAGAGAGCTCTTATAATTTTTTAAAACATAAGTTCTTTTTTCCTTTTTTCTTAATCACCTTGAGAAACAGACCTAAGAGTGGTATTGCTGGATCAAAAAGTATACACAGTATTATAAGTCTTTGGGCATAATTTTCTCTTAATATAGTAAAACCAACTATCCAAAAATTGTTGGGGAATGGATTGTTGAAGCTAATCTTATATCTTGGCTAATATACTTATTATTCAAGGTCCAGCTGAAATTGTTGCTTGTTGTTCATCCTTCATTCTTGCCAAGAACCAATGACATCAGGAGGAGGATGTCTTGACTTGCAACTGAATTGGATTTAAGTGAGTCAGCTGTGCAAAGTCATCAACCTCAGACTCTCCTCCAGAGTTAATTTAAAATCTTTCCCAACTGAAGTATCATCTCTATAAACCCTTTTCTAATTTCTTCCCTGGTCTATCCTACACAGGGATTTTGGTTTCTGCCACATACTTTAGCACTTAATAATGTACTATCATTTTTGTTTCATAAGGTTAATCTCCCCTCTTGGATGGAAAACTCCTTAAGGGACACCATATTCTTCTATATTGTATACAGCAGCAAATACATAGGAGTCTTTCAATGAATACTGGTTGATGTAGGGACCTCAAGAAAGGACCATTTGGAACATTCCTTGCCTTAAAATAGGTAGCATATCATTTCCCAGACAAGGAAATTTTAGTTTAGAGAGATTTTAACTTGCTCAAGGTCACATAGATAAGTAGTCAATAGTAGGATGAAGAGAGTCTGTGCTTGGAATTCTCTCCCTTCTCATCTTCTTCACCTCCTGGCTTTTCTCTGGATTCCTTCAAATCTCAACTAAATTCCCACCTTCTACAAAAAGCTTTTTCTGGCCTGTTTTTTTTTTTTTTTTTTTTTTTGGTTGTTGTTGTTGTTGTTGTTGTTTGTTTTGTTTTGTTTTGTTTTCCTGAGGTAATTGGGGTTAAATGACTTGCCCAGGCTCACCCAGCTAGGCCAAATTTGAACTCAGATCCTTCGGACTTCAGGGCTGGTGCTCTATCCACTTCATCACTTAGTTCCCCCCTCCCCAGACTGCCCTTTTTAATATTAGTGTCTTCCCTCTGACATAATCTGCAATTTATTCTTTATATATCTTGCTTGTACATATTTTTTAATGTTACTTTCCTATTAGATTGTAGATTGGAAATTTTTTTTTAGTCTTTGTGTTCCTAGCTCTGGCATTTAGTAGATGCTTCATAATTGCTTGTTGACTTGATTTGACTTGTAATCTCTCTTATGAATTATTGATTTTCAAAGAGAAGCAATGCATAAAAATATACCAAATTCTAGCTTAGCATACACGGTCTTTTCTCCACAGCCATCAACGATATTTCAGAACCCTGAGACTCTGGAACATTTATCCTGAATGTTCATTAACATTGTAGAATTTTGTGAATATATAATAGTGTTGAAACTGAATCTATGCTCAGTGTGTAACAGATCCTGTACATGTGTTCTTTTGCTTTTCCTCATTTGCTTCACTTTAAAATACAATGAATGTAGAGAGGAAATTTTGTATAGTTTAACTATTTGGATTCTGGAGTTTGCTATATCTCTAGGGTTTATTTTAGTTCATGCTTGGAAAAAGTGTGGTCTCCTGGAGATGTTTATTTGTCAAGAGAAGGCATTAGGTGCATTTCCATACCCTGTTACATTGTGTACATTGGATATAATATTGTGCTCTTGGTTTTGCCTTATCTTGGTAAAATACAAGTTGCTTAGTTTCTTGTGGATATTATGCTCAATGAAATTAATATTAATATCATATCATCTTATTAAATTGCTAATATTTTCATATTAATTATTAATCCTATGGCATTATTATGCATAAGAAGTGTCTTACAAGATATGATCAAAGAAAAAGTTAGGTCAGCAATGGTTCCATGGGTACCTATGAAAGATAAAAAGTCCTAGAGGGAAGTTTCTAGCACACTGAGTACATCTTCAGGAGCTTTGGAAAAACTTGAATAAAACTCAGATAGGAGGAAAAGGCCTGGTGCGGGGTTGTGCATCATCAGCATCAACTAAGAGAAAATGAACATATGGAGGAGATCACAGATCCACTGAATTGTTGAAGAAATGTAATATTAAGATAAAATTATTTATTTAATATTCTGCCAGGGTCATAGATTCTGTTTGCTATTTGATTGTTGTTCTCTAAGATTACCATTACATCTTTTGTTCTCAATGATGGCCATTATATCAAGGAGGTGATGCTATGATATGCAAGTGAATTGAAGTTGAATGAGTGAAAGCTGTGCCTTACTTTTTCCTCTGGAGGTAAAATGTCTGGGCTAGCTCCCTGGAGGGCCTCAGGATCTGCCAGAGTCAGGATAAATGAAAGTCCTTGGTCTTTAGTGGGAGAAATGAAGGAGGCAGACAGCTGCTTGGCAGCTTGCCAAAAATGTATCCTGGGTTCTGGAGTCTAGAGTCTCCAGCCTCTCTCCTCCTTGTCCTACAGCCAAGTGACTCTGATTTCTCTCCTTCTGCCCTCCAATCCTTGCCTATGATTACCTCACTACCTAACATTCAGCAAGCAACAATGGTGAGAGAGCCACCATTATCCAAATATATGCTAATAGAGCCATTGTCTCACTTCCAATAGGTATCCTTAAGTATTCTCTTGTCTGATTCAGAGTTTTAGCCCTCTATATGGAGCCAGGTGGGTTCACTGGCAAGGTATAGATCAGGAGGATTGGAAATGACCCTGGTGCAGGCAGTCATTAATGCTAGATAAGAAAGAAATAACATGGAACATGGATGTTAACAAAATGCCCATTTAATTTTGAGTTGTAAAAACAAGGTCCCTTCTAATCAGACTTACTTCATTTTAGCAAGTTCGCTTAAGTTCAAATCTAGTGACACTGTTTGCATGACTTTGGACAAGTCACTTAATTTCTCTTTGCTTCAGTTTCCTCAACTGAAATAGGAATAATAATAGAATCTACTTCCCATGATCATTGTGAGAATCAATGAAGATAATACTTGTAAAAGTAATTAGCACAATGTAGGCACTATATATGCAAGCTATGATAATGATGACGTCCCTTGTGATAGGAAAGGGTGGGAAAAGATAATTCTGCAAAACCAACCAATTAATCCAGATCCAACATTAATGGATCTGACAGTATGTGTAGTATTTCATATCCATAACTCCCAACTTCTGTGAAGAAGAGAGGCCATGTGTAATTTTCACGTCTCTCCCCTGGGACTGAATTTGATCATTATAGTACTTAGGCGATAGCATTCAGGTTAGTGATTTCCCCCACTCCCCTTTTATATTGTCGTAATCATTTCATATATTGTTTTTCTGGATCTGTTTACTTTTTTCTCAGTTCATATCAGTCTTTTTATGCTTCTCTCACTTCTTTAGTCATCTTTTTTTCTTCTTCTTTTTTTTTTGGGATGGAGTAATTATCTATTACATTCATGTCCACATCAGTGCCTTTCCATATCCTCCTCAGACACTCCATATCCAAATAGACCACCCTTGGAAGGCTTTACTGACCTCAACATTCTTTCTCCTGTCTTCTATCTTCACACAGGCCTTCCTTTTCCTCTCTAGAATACACTCCTTTTATCTCCACATCTCAGAATCCTGGCCTTCCTTCAAAGTTCAGCTTAGGATACTATTACCCCCTTTCAAGAAGACTCTGTGATCGCTTCCACTTTTCAGTACCCTTTCCTTCAAATTACTTTATTTTTATTTAGTTAAATCACTTACGCCTTCTGGATCTCAGTTTCTTCAATTGTAAAATGAAGGGACTAGATTTGTTTAATTCTGAGATCCCTTCCAGCACTAATATATGATTTCATGGCTAATTGACATTAAAAAATATGATCACTAGAAGGTAGGATCATACCAGGACCGCTGCTCATTATAATCCTAAATGATATTGACCAGAAAGAACCATCTCTTTTCATTCTTGACCTGAAAGGAATATAGCATTGAAAAGGAACCAAGGGGGATTGCATGCATAACTGCAATATTAGTGAAACATGAACACATAATAATTAACTTACCAGGAATGGTGGCCAATCTGGCTGCTGCTGTCACTCTACCCAGAGTGTTTCAGGAACTGTTTCCCAAAGAGTGCTCTTTAATCTCCATTCTATTTGCATCCTCTTCACTCCTCCCATCTTCTCTCTGAACTATTTTGATATGAACAAACCCACAAGATGTTCATAGTGTTTCAATTTTACCTTAAGTTCAAACCAATGCCCTTTCTAAATGTGTAGGGTTAGGTTTGGAGGCAGCAGTTAGCATGTGATTCATAGTTGGGATTCAGCTTTCACTAGGAGAATCATTTTACTTTGGGTGTGTTTTATGGGATGTGGTTCAGTGCCAGTGTGTCAATAGAGTCAGCTTTTCCAGGCAATGGTAGTAAAATCTGGTACCTTGAGTGTCTGGACAACTGCCATTGGAATCTACAGCTTTACTAGCTGTCTTTTCAAAATTGGGCAATGGGTGGTGTTCCTTGATTAAGGGCGCTGGTTTCTAAAAGAAATAAGTATATTTTTCCATTCTCCCTACCCTAATCCAGGCTGGTCAGCATGAGAGCTAGACCGGAGAAAGTGGACAGTGAATAGTTTACCTAGGATGAGGGATTGGTAATGAAGGGCTATGTGGGAGGGACAGGGAGTCAGTATCACAGAGCTGGAGGAGACCTCAGTATAATCCTTTCACTTTACAGATGAGGAAATAGAGACATATAAAGATTAATTATTTGTCCAACTTGGAAGTCCTTCCATTAGTCAGCCAGCCAACAAACATTTATTAAATGCCTACTGTGTGCGGTGCAATTTGGAAAATGCATGTCATTTGGCATTGGTTTGTTGTTGTTCCTTTGTTCTCAAAGGGCCAATGACAATTATAATGGTAATATCTCTATTTGCATATGAAATGGATTTAAGTGAGACAGAACTGTATTCTTTAATAAGAACTAGAAAGAGTTTATTATATTATGGGGAAAGATAATGGTCAAATGGAAGCTGAAAGGGGGAGTAGAAGAAGGAAGGTACTTGGCAAGATGAAGTTATGGTTGTAGTCTAGCAAGTCCTGTAAGCTGGGGGAGGGAAGGGGGGGAAGATGTCAGAACTGAGATTGAAACTCAGTCCAGCCTTTAAAGTCCACATTCTAACCCAGGTCTCCCTGACTCCATATTATCCAGTGACAGCATATTATCCACTACACCTTGTTGCCTCTCAAGGGAATTAAGTGTGTTACAGTTCTGTGGGAGACTGTTGCATTCTGCCTAATGAATTTGGTCTGAACTAAGGAAGCTAGTACAGGAGAATCAACTGAGAGACTAGGAAAGGATTGTGGGATTGGGTGTTGAAAGATGACTGTTTCAGATACTTACTTATTAGCTGTAGGATCCTTGTTCAAGTCACTTAACCCTAATTGCCTCTTACCCACAAGCAAAAAAGAAAGAAAGACTGATCAGTGAGAGATATGAGAGATTAGAACAGGTGTGGGGAACCTTTTTTTTTTCCTGCCAAGGATCATTTGGATAATTATAGCATCATTTGAGGGCCAAAGAAAACAATCGATTTATAGACCTCAAGTAGTGACCAATGGTTGTACTTAGCTTTCAGCTCATTGTGTCTTGTAGTTGCCTTAGCAAATTATTTTATGGGTCTTTTATGTCCTGCTGGCCCTGCATTTTCTATCTTTGGATTAGAATATTATCAAAGATCATGATTTCAGAGTATGACAGAATTCCAATTCAAATTAGACTTGAATTTTTTATTTTCTTGGATTTTCTTTGGTTTCATGTACACTGAAGGATAGATTTTCCCAGTTAAGTTATAAAGGATTGTAGAATCAGTTCTCAACACATTTGTTGATTTGATCATATTTTCTTTCATGACTTTTTCCCTGGGATCACAATATAGATTCAAAGAATTTAGATAAGAGAGTGAAGAAGGTCCTGTTTAAATTATTTTCTGCTATATAGAACAAAATTGAAAGCAGGGACCTGAGATTTTCTTCAGTCATTTTGGAAGGATACAGTCCTTAAGAATAGTATATTTTGTGGGATTTCTGTTTTGGCAGACCCACAAATAAATATATACCTTAGGTTCATTTTCTTTTGATTTTTCCTATGCTTCCTGTTTTCTTAGTCTTACCCCTTCTTCATTCCCTCTTGAATAATATGGATCACATGATATAACAGAAAACTTTGTGGATTATAAATCTAGAATCTAGTCTTGCTACTTGACTTCTTTGTGTCAATTTCATTATTTGTCAAATGGAGTTCATAGAATTTATACTACCTATACTGAAATCTGTTGGTGGAATGTCATAAGATAATGAAAATATATTTAAAAGGCATAAAAAGTGCACAAATGTATAAATTGCTATAAAAGTAGGAGCAGGCCACTGATTTTTGTTTTGAGAAACATTTTAGGAAACCCTAGAGATAATTAACGTGTGACAACTGTCACAGATGCAGTTTGCAAGGGAATTGTCTTGGTGATTGAGAGCTATTCCCAATGTTTTTGCTCCCCATTTTTCCTCCATCTCCTCCCCCCAAATGGTGGTTTTCTTATTTAATTGCCTGCATTTTTCAGAGAAGAGATTTAGGCTTGTTCCACCCTGAGATGATGACAACTTTGGAATTTTGTCTAAAGGAAAGAAAGCTTTGCCTTCTTCAACTTTTTATTGTAGTGTTGTGATTATGCTTGCATCTATACCATTACTTGTTTTCTCACAGCTTTGAGTACTTCTAGATATCTTGGGAAATATTTTAAGAAGCCTGGAACTGATTTGAAAGGGGATGATACCACAAAATATGTTTAAGGAAGGAAATGAAGAAAGACATCAAATTAAACTTATAATGAGTGAATAGAACTCCATTCTCACTTGGTTGCAGAGAAGTCTAGTTGGAAAGCCAGCATCTTTGCTTTAGGATCTTCTATCTTGTGATGCTTGTTGGCAGCTGTCTAGAATACTTGATTATACATGTTGTGTTACTCCTTCTGTGATCCATCCATGATACCTTAGTTAACTCCCATGATGCAACAGTTCTTAAACTGGGGTCTGTGAACTTAAACAAAAAGTTAATAACTATTTAAATATAATTGTTTTCATGTGTAATACTATATTTTTAAATTTTATACATTTAAAAACATTACTATAATAAAAGTTCCCTAATCTTCACCAAACTGCCACATGGAAATTAAAATGTTTTGACCTAGTGGATTATGGAACTTTAGAGCAAGGCTTTTCTCAAGGCTTTTGACCGTCTTCATTGTTTTCAAGGGGGTAGGTGAAATAGTTTTGTCAAAATATCAAAAATAAAATTTTTAAAAAGCTTACATAATGCAGCACTCCTAGGAAGGAGGGAAGGGCTATGTCACAAAATCAGATAGTGACAAGAGATAATGCAATCCCTAAAAGATGGGGAAATATTGCTCCCAGGCTATTTGAATATTCTAAGTGTTGGCAGCCTTTAAAAAGCACTGTGCTTATGTATTGCTACTTTCCCTCTCAGTATCCAGGAGGCTTCTATTGTTAACTGATGTTGACTCTTCACCGATGAAGGGGTAACCAGCTCTGCTTCCCCCTTCATCCTACAATCCATTAGTTGCCAACCCCTATTGGGGCAACTTGATGACAGAGTGGATAGAGTACTATCCCTAGAACCAGGAAGATCTGTATTTAAATGTGGCCTCAGATGCTTACTAGCTGTTTGACCCTAGGCAAGTTACTTTACCCTTTTCCCCTCAGTTTCCTCATTTGTAAAACTGAAAAGGAAATGATAAGCCATTCCAATATCTTTGAGAAGAAAATCCCAAATAGAGTCACAAAGAGTCAGAGATGATGACCAAACAACACTGATCTTGTTACTGGAGTTCTTCTTGATTATAGGACTCAGCACCGAGTTTGCACTTAGTGGCACATGGGCAGATGAGCTGGGGAATGAATTGTAAGGAAGAAAGCAGCATAGAGTGAATTCTTGATTTTAGAAGTTGATTTGTATCTATTCTCCTTCCCTGGGAAGTTTTTTTTTTTTTTTTCCAATTTTGAAAATGTGAAGTTGCAGTTAAAGAAACATTGCTTTCCCCCAAGCCTTTTAATATAATAAAAATTATATATAATCAGAGACAGGAGCTTGATAGCAGTATCTTCTGTAATAGAAATGCCATTACCTCATGTATTTCATTTGAGAGCCTGTGACTTAGCTATGCTATTTGAAGAAAAGTATGCGGTTTTCCCTTTGGGAAAGAGTATCTTCTCAACTGAAGAAGCTATACTCTGATGAAAATGTTTTATTGATGTATTTAGGAGCCTCTTAGTGGCTTTTTTAAGACCACAACTTTGCTTAAAAGCCTAAAATAACTGAGTAAAAACTTAAGATTCTGGTGCTTCACTATACTGTCAACTTCACAGAATTGTTGTGGGGAATAGAAGCACTTTATAAACCCTAAAGTGCTCTATTATATGATCATGGCCTTATATTTAAACCTTTAAGGCTTCTTAGAGATCATGTAGTCCAACTTCTTTATTTTACAGGTTAGAAAACTGAGGTCTAAAGAGTTGTGAATTGATTCAGCCATTCTGGAGAGCAATTGAAACTATGCCCAACGGGTATAAAAGTATGCATACCCTTTGACCTAACAATGCCTCTACTAGGTTAGTATCCTAAAAAAATAAAAAACCCAAAAATAAAAGGATCTACATGTACAAAAATACTTATAGTAGTTTTTTTCTGGGGCAAAAGAATTGGAAATTGATATCTTTAAATTTGCATATCACATTTCTTTTGCACTATGATGATTGTTTTATTCATAGAACCCACCTTTTCTGATGCTAGCACATCATGCTTCCATGATAGGTACCAGGGAAACATTGAAGTTTTGGTTTTTTTTTTTTTTTTGAGCAGAGGAGATGACAAGATTATTCTGGCAGCAATATAAAAGATGAACTGAGAGGAGGTAAGACAGAGAATAAAGACAAATAAGTGTATTGGAAAACTTTTGTTTTGGTCCAATCAGGTGATAATGAGGAATTTATGCTAAGGTGGAAGTAAAGGGGATTGAACAGAGAGAAAGGATATAAAATTGTCAAGGTGGTGAAATCAATAAAAATGTGAGAGATGAGAGAGATAAAGTCAGTTATAAAAACATGGTGAACATGGTAGATTCGGTGAATGGTGGTGACAAAAACACAAAAAATCATGAAGGCAGAATAGAAAGAGGGAAAGGTAATATGGTTAATTCGGGATATGTGTTTGAGGTGCCATCTAAGTGGAGATACACCTAGGAAAGTAGTCAGGCTGGTATAGTATGTACCCCAAAAACTTTAATTTAAATTTATTTCAATCAATCATTCATTCTTTTATTTAATTATTTATTTGGTCATTCCTTCATTTGTGCAGCAATTGGGGTCAAGTGACTTGCTGAGGATCACATAGCTAGTTTAGTGTTAAGTGTCTGAGGCTGAATTTGGACTCAGGCCCTCCTGACTCCAGGGCTGTGCTCTATCCAATATACCATCCAGCGGCTCTAAACGAACTTCCACTTAAGATTGTTAAAATTTAAAACTGCAGAAGGAGTTTTGGAACACCTTGTATACATGGGAGTCATTTGCATAGAGATGGTAGTTGAAACCAGAGGAGTGAGTGAAACTGCTGAGGGGAGAAAAAAATATTTGGAGCAAATACTGTGGGAAATAAGGGTCATTTTATTGTAAGGTCAGTAGATTATATAACTAAAGGGGATGGTCGTTTGGATGTCTCTCTTAGAATAAGACTCCTAATGGCTACTGGATCACTGGATCTTTGAAGAGGAGGTATAGGAAACTCATAACTCATGGATGGCAATCAACTCCAGTTGGTTAATACAAAGATAGGTGTGGGCTATATTAAAACAAAGGTCTTGGGTCACTCAAATCTTAGTTAAAGAGACATCAATTTCTATTATCACCTTATCTTGATAATAGGAAAGAATCAACCTTTCGCCAAGTTTAACTGAGCAAATATAGTGAGCAGGAATACACCCATTAGTCCATGCTTAGAATTTCTTTTACTGTCTGATTAGATATTTATCTGATTAGATATTGCTCTAGATTTACCCAGAAAGATTTCCCACACTGGTTGGTTTCTGGATGAGGAAGTAGAAAAGGAAAAAAAACAACAACAACAAAAAACTTGATCCTAATGCAATAATTAGTTATTAAACATGAAAGAAATATTCATTCCTCCCAATTGTGTTGTGAACATTGGTGTTTTTCAATTTCTTTTTGAAGAGGAGTGTAACAAAGTAGCAAGCAGTACTACTGAAGTGCCATATGTGGGGTATTACAGCAAACTTTCAAAATTCTCTCTATGCCTTGATTTTGGCAATATGCATTCCTGAACAGCAAGGCAAGATTTTATGGTGTTTTTCAATTGTGTTTGACTCTTCATGACCCCAGTGGAGGGTTTTTATTTGTTTATTTATTTCTTTTTAAACAAGGATACTGGAGTGATTTGCCACTTGCTTCTCCAGCTCAGTTTATAGATGAGGAAGTACATGAACAGTGACATGGTGCTGAAATAAGGAAAGCCAGAAGCAGACCTGAGAGGGCAATGAAGATTGGCTAGCTAGCTCCCTCATAAAGCAGAGGGCCCCAGAGGAATTCAACTGCCTTTCTGGAGGAATGTTCCAGGATGACAATGCATCTGAGGCACTGTGCCAAAGTCTAGAAAGTTAGAAGCAGAGCTGAGAAGGGGAAAGTTGTCCTGAGCTGGTAGGAAATCTAGAAATGGAGTTTCTAATTTTGGTTCTGCTCTTACTTTGTTGAGTAACTTTGGGTCAGTCACTTAACTTTTTACGTCTTAGTTCCTTCACCTGATAATTAAGGAGTTCGACTAGATGAATTCTAAGACTCCTTAAAGTATCAACATTCTGTAATTTCCTTCAACTCCAATAGTTTGATATGGACTTGAACTGAAAATAACATTTTTCAAAAGAGTTTTGAAATCTTACTCATCCAAAGCTTGCTTAAAATCTCCTACTGAAGCTGACTAAACAAAGTTAATACTGTGGGGTTTACAAATGAGTCTCTACCTCCACTGAACTTACATTCTGATTAGGGAAACAAAGTATGAGCAGAAGGCATATTGATAATCCAGGAGTTGAATAATATTAAGAATAACTTAGAAGTTAGCATGGTGCTATGGAAGGGAGGGAGAGGACAATTTGGATTGTAGGACATAAATTTGAATTTTTAATATCTTCGTGACTTAAGAGTAAGTCTCTTAGTCTCTTGGGACTTGATTCTTTATTTGTAAAATAAGGGTGATGGACTGACTGGCCTTTAAGATTGACCATCTATTATCCTGTATTTCTAAGTCTAGAGGCAGTATTGATGACATCAGCCAGATGGGAAACCCAAACAATAAGCCTTGGAATTTCATAGGAGGAAGCGCACTACTGACTCAAGTAGTCTAGGAAGGCTTTAGGGAGGAAGAACTTAAGATGGAACTCTAAAAATAGGTAATATTTGATAAGTGGAAAGGAAGGGTAAGAACATTCTGAGTTGGAGAAGTGAAATGAGAAAAGGCATTGAGGGGAAGAATCCAAAAGCTGTTGATGAGAGTGGCTTGCTAGAGTGAAAGGTCTGGGTTGCAACAGGAAGAGAAAGTGGGACAGGATGACAAAGTAGGGCCTGATAATTCAAAACCAGTATGGGATAGTAGGAGTAGTGCTAGTTTTGAACTTAATTAAAAGACTGAAGGTTTGAATCTTGGTTCAATTGTCACATAAACATTAAGACCCAGGGAAGGTCACTTTATTGCACTGAGTTTCATTTGCCTCATAGATAAAACCAATCAATAAATATTTATTAAACACTTGGTAGTGTCTGGCACATAATGTGCTGGGATACAGAAACAAATATATGTTCCCCCTAGTCTCTGCCCTCAAAGAATTCACATTGGGAAGCAACATGGAAACACTATTTACTATAAAGAAATAATATGTTTATATAGACATCAATATCTATCATTAAAGATATGTATGTATATATAGTGATAGACATTGATAATATATGTAGATATGTAGTAATATTTATATATAATATGATATAGATATGTCTAGCCAGATAGAAATCTAATTAGTGATACAGATCTGATGTAGATAGATAGCTATATCTAGATAGCTATATCTATAGGTATCACTTTAAATCACTATAGATATTACTAATTAGATTTCTTTATATATATATATATCATACATGGCTAGATATAGCTATATCACTATATAGATAGGTATTACTATTTATATCCATGTCACTTTACATATCTGTATCTGTGGATCACTCAATATATGCAGGTCTGTTAGATAGATAATTAGATTTCCATATAGTCAGATATAACTTTACCTATCTTCTATCCGTCTATCTTCAGGTAATAGAAAGCAATCTTGGACAAAAAGCACTGGGGATAGGGATCCAGAACGACTTTTTGGTAGAATTTCAGATGAGTCCTGAAAGAAGCTAAGTTAAAAAGGAAATGAGGAAGGGAAGTATTTCAGATATGGGATTAAAAGGTAGGGTTGGGATGTGGAATAGTAAATATCAAGAAGATCACTGTTACTGAAAGAAGACTGGAATGGTAGGGAGGGCCGAATTTGTGATGGCTGGCTTTCAGAAGACATGATTAGCAGTTGTGAGACTCGAGAGAAAGGAAAGCTGTGAAGGCAGAAACAAGAAGACTTGGCAACAGACTGGTTATGTGAATAGGAATATTTTAACTAGGTAATGTATAAAAAGCTCTTTGTAAGTCATAAATGTTATCTAAAGGGAAATTCCTGTTCTTATTATTATTGAATGTCAAATAAGGAATTGAAACATTTTTATTCTGGTAAATAGGGACCATTGGACATTTTCAACAGGGCAGATATATTAGTATAATTTGACATCCATTTGATAATAAGGTAATAATCATAATTCCATCTGTTTTACTGGTGTATGAGATAGGGTAATATTACCCTTAAGGGATAAAGACATTTATAAAGAGAAGGTATGTTTATTCCTTTCTGAGACAGAGCTTTGTCAGTCAGATGCTGAACTCCCTGTCTTATTGTCCCTTTGCTGGGCTACTACCTATCCTTGGAAGCTCTATCTGTGGTACTGTGGCCATGATGCCTGGGAGTTCCCCTTCCCTCCACCAAACTTTTTCTCTCTTCTCCACCTTTAGTGAATCAGGGAACAGTTTGTTTCAGTAACAGATCTGTCATATTAACTTGGAAAGTTGCCTGTTCCCCTAGGGGAGGGAGGGTTGTCCCTGGATAGGAGATGTTATGGCTCTATAATATGGTCATAGAATGTATAAGTACTGTTTGAATCATAATGGAAAAAACTTAAGTTGGAACAGGGAAGTAACTGGATAGAAACAGGGGAGCAGTCTTGGCTCTAAAGACCCAGCAGAGGATCTAAGTCACATCTAATTTTTTTTTCAAGATATTGCTTTGAAGAAGATACTTATTGTGAATTTTAAAGAATCAGCCAGTTTCATATATTCTATCTCAAAAAGGAAATTAAAAATGTAAAAAATAACTTCAGTAAGTAATTCTTCCTCTCCTCCAATTTCATAAAACAATTTATTGGGTTAATTAGCTGTTTCCTAAGAGATGTTAGTAAATCTGTAAACAACATATTCCATTTTATGAAATGCTAAATGGTGTTTATTGTAATAATATGTTTTTAGGGCCCATGGCATGCTAGTGCTTAAAAAAACTAGGTTCCCTAACATAAAATAGAACTGCCAGCCACAGTGGGAGGTGTCAAAAGACTGAATCTCTTCACTTAGGGTAAAGATTAGAAGAGGAATAAGGAATAGTTAATTAACCTCTTAGCAATTTTAAAGCTTATTTAAAACATTTGTATTGATCCAGGGAAAGCCATAGCTAGTCAAGATTTTCTGGTAATACTTTATACCTGGTTTCTATTTTTAAAGTTTTTTCATGAGGACCTTAGGGAAAGATAATCATATTAATAAGTATGTAGTTATTGTGTTCTGATTGTTCAAGAATAGAGTGTTCAAGATTTCCTATCTTAGGTAGCCTTAGGATAAAATATAATAAAAAAATTGGGGAGGTAGCTTGTGTATTTGTTTTTACATGTCCTCAGTGGAGAAGAAAGAGACTGCAGGTAGGATGCTGACATCAGTCCTAGTCCTGGGTAGGATTAGTAACTGATACTAGTTACTTAGTGTGACCTGAGACAAATCAATTTTGGGGACTTCAGTTTTTTCATCCCTGGAATACAAGACATTTCAAGGTAAAAGAGAACATCAAACTGGGTGAACTCCAAGGTCCCTTCCATTTTGAACAGTCAATTACTATAAATTTCAACAACTGCATGAAGAGCCTTTATGCACAAATCTCCTTATCTCCTGAAAATGAGGATATTTGACAGAATTTCCAGATATACAGCCAATATTTTTAAAAAGAAAGGAAAATGTTGAAGAGGAATGGACTAGATTGGGGAATTGTGAAAGAAAATTCATCTTTGTAAATCTGCTGTGAGTTAAAAAAAAAAAAATTACATAAAACTAAGAGCAGCAAGGTAACACAGTATAGATTACCTGGCCTGAAGTCAGAAAGATTTATCTTCGTGGGTTGAAATTTGTTCTCAGCTGTGTGATTTTGGGCAAGTCATTTTAGCCTGTTTGCCTTAATTCCCTTCTTTGTAAAATGAGTTGGAGAATTAAATTGGCATTCCAGTATCTTTGCCAAGAAAACTCCAAATGGGGTCATGAAGAATTAAACACAGCTAAAGCAACTAAAGAAACAAACGAACAAAAAAAGATAAAAAACAAAACAAAACTGAGAGACACAAGGAAACGAGTTTCCTAAAGAACCCATTCTTTTTTTTTTTTTTTTGATAGCTCTCAGTGTTTACTCTTCCTCTCTGTACCTCCCACCTTCTTCCTCCTGGGGCCAAATAGAGCTGGTGCAGTCTCTCTTTGTAGCCCTGTGAGGATTATCATGTAGCCTTCAAATCTTTTCTTTTCTGGGCTAAACTTTCTAGTTCTTTAAAAATTATCCTCACATAGCATTATATTAAGACTTTTCACCATTATGGTTACCTTTCTCTGGATGTTTTCCACTCATCAGTGTTTTTTTCTAAAGTTTGATATCCAGAACTGAATACAGTTCACCAGATGTAGTCTAATTAGGTCAATTATGAGTGATAGTTGTGTCTATAATAATGGTCCATTTTGAATATAGTTGATTGGTTGAATTTTCCAGTATATTTTGAGATATGTAGTTATAATATAGAGATTTATTATCTGTCAATGAAAGATGGAAGGTTTTTAATGTATAATTCTTACCACCAGCACATATTTTGCTAAGTATTTTGTGGTTGCTAAATTTTGTAGCCTATAATAACATAATCCCTAGTTTCAACAATTTCCTTGCATAATGTGTATCAATATATCCACACTCCTTCAAGTGAAATGATCTGATCCAACATGGTCATCATAAACCCTTTTGTTGCCATAAATATAAAGATAGTAATCAGTCATTTGTTATTCAGAGTACCCTTGTTGACATGTTGTTGGATATGTTAATGTGGGTGTTGCCCATGAAGAACCTCTTTAATTTTGTTCTTGGATCTTTTAATTGCTTTATGAATTCCATGGTGGAAGTAAACCATTCTTAGGGCATTTGTAACTGTCTTATAGTGAATCTTTAGTTTTGATCATTGAAGTAATGTTTACTTATTTGAATTGTTGACCTGTTTAATCACACATTTGGAATACATCTATCAATCCCCTTTATCTCTTTTGAATAGCAGGTCTTTCTACACATCTTTTTATATCTACTTTTAGTTGATAGATCCTGTGTTTCTTCAAAAGAACTGGTAAGTAGGGACAGGTAGCTGGTGCAGTGAATAAAGCAGCAGCCCTGGAGTCTGATGAATCCAAGTTTAAATCTGGCCCCAGACACTTAATATTTAAATGTTATGTGTGACCCTGTGTGATCCTTGCAAAAGAAAAGAATCAAAATAGAAGTGTATATATACACAGGTACATATACACACAATGTACAATACATATATTACATATATGTTTTCTAATATCTATATGTATATTTGTTTAAAATTGTGGTCTTCTTTGATGTGGGGTAAGGAGGGAGGGAAACAGTTTAGAACTTAAAATGTAACAAAAATATTTTAAAAATATAGCATGGTTTTTTTTAAAGAATTCTCTGCAAATCTTTTATATTTCATTTTCTAGTTTCAAAAATATACTCTGAATCCTATTGTGTAGGTATTGCTTGAAAAGGGTTATTCCCATTGAGCTTAGATTTCAAGATGACAGTAAGTCTCCTACCATTCTTCTATAATCTTTTCCTTCATAGCCTTATGTTGGATGTGCCTTGCTTGGAACAGACTAAGATATTTTTAAATATCACCTTCATTTGTTCAATTTGACCTTCATATTGAAACTTAGTTTTTCATTTTCCTCAGAATTTTACACTTATCAAATCCAAATGGCATTTTTTATATCATTAAGATCCATAAACTGAAGATATTTTTTTAAAAAGAACCAGATTGCTTGATCTACTCTATGTGCATTAAATTATTGATGTTTTCATTTTATTCTTTAAGTTTTGCTCCTCAAACCAAATTTTGTATGTAAATGCATATTTTATGTCTAGATGCAAACATACATAAACATGTCTTTTTTTAAATTTTAGTGATTCCAGCTGCAAATGCTTTGTCTAAAGAACAGACACTTATAATTGGCTTGTATTTTGAAGGTCAACGTTCTTAGATAGTAGGTATTTAATGCTTTTAGTTGTGAAAGCTATGATCACACTTGAATTTTTTTTTAAAAAGTATTATTTCCCAATTTATAAGTAAAGGCAATTTTTAACATTCATGTTTTGATAAGATTTTGAGTTTCAAGTTTCAAATTTTTTCATCACTCCGTTTTCTCAACTCCCTAAGATCATAAGTATTTTGATAGATTATATATGTGCAATCCTGTAAAACATATTTCCATATTAGTCATGTTGTGAAAGAAAAAACAGAGCTAAGGGGAAAAAAAGTGAAAAAATATACTTCCATCTTCATTCAGACTTCATCAGTTCTTTCTTTGGATGTGGATAACATTTTCCATCATGAGTCTTTTATTTGGCAATTTTGTGTCAACTCATGAAAGAGGTAGGCAAGCATCTGATATGTATGTTTGGTCAATGTTTATTTTTTGGCAATTTTTTTTGCCATACACACATATATGTTTATATGAAATCTAAAGAAAAAAAGTTGAAGAAATTGAGGCTACTTAAAATGTTCATTCCAAATTCCCAAAATTATATCTAATAATAAATGCATGACAAATATTTCTGATAGCTCAGATGAATTAGAAAAGGGGATTGGAGATTGTCATTCTTTAACTATATGGCAAGGAAATAGTAGAAACTGTACAGTATAACATTAGGGAATAAAATTAATTATTTAGTATTAATAATAATGATAACTTTTTCCTTGATCTTTGATTTTATCAGTTTAAGAAGTTTCTTGATAAGGAATCTTCACCTCCCCACAAACAGCCCCCCCCTTCCACCTATCTATACAGAGTAGGAACCATTCTATTCTTAAGAGAATTGCCTGGGGATTGAACAGGGTCATGGTTGCAGTAGGTATCAGAGGCAGGATTCAAACCATATTATTTTGCCTCTGAGCCAGCTAGGTGGCACAGGGGACAGAGTGCCAGGCCTGGATTCATATAGACTCATCTTCCTGAGTTCCATCCAGCCCCAAACACTCATTAGCTATATAACTCTAGGCAAATCTCTTAGGCTTGTTTGCCTCAGTTGCTCAACTGCAAAATGTGCTGGAGAAGGAAATGGCACACCAGTCCATTATCTTTGTCTAGAAAACCTCAAATGGGATCATGAAGAGTAGGATTTGACTGAAAAAAAAAATTAGATGTTGAAAACAAAGAGCCCAGAAATGTGTATATACATCACTGTCTACTTCTTTTATTACAAAATGTATTTTTTCTTTATATAGTGATGAAGAAAGTGAGGTCCAGGGTGGTTAATTAATTGGGAGAAAGAGTATTCTGGTTCTGAAGTCAGAAAACATGGCTTTACATTCTATCTCTGATGCTTACTATTGTGATCAGGATGCTGGTGGAACTGGAGAGACTTGGAGTTCATCTTAGCCTGGGCTGTTGTGAGCATGGAAGTTGTGGTACACACCTGAGGTCACATGAATTAATCTTGTCCCCATGAGCACTGGTCTGGATTCCAGCCAAGGACCCCTTGAAGAAACAGAATATAAAAGTGGTTTTCCAGATTTGGGGATCTTCTGAGGCCCCCAAACTCTCCTCTGTTAGTGTTTGCTTACTTGCCTTTCCCAGACCCTTGGAAACTTTTAATCTTAAGAATATATTTCAATATCTTTTTTATTAACAATGCGTTTATTTGAATCCTCAGGCTCTGTTATTCATCAACCAGATACATAAGTGAGACTAGACATTTATTGCTTATGTGACCTTGGACAAGCCATTTAATTTCACTAGACATCAATTGTCTCATCTGTAAAGTGATGGGGTTAGACTGGAAGTCTGAGAGATCCCTTCTAATACTAGAGTTCTGTTTCTCTAAACAGTGAGTTTATATAACACAATAGATGAGAGTCAGAGGATGACCCTAAAACCTGGGTTTCCTGACTGATAGCCTGGGGTTCATTTATCTTGCTTCCTCTCTCCCCTCTCCTCATGCTTCCCTTTCTAAAATTTCTTTCTGCATACTGTATAGGGTTGTTTTTTTTTCCAGGACAGAGTCTGTAGCTCCTGGTCTTGAATCCAACGGGCTGCATCCTACCGAGCCACCATTACTTGATAAACATTTCCTTGACACTATAGGACGTTTAGAAGGCTAATAATAAAAAGGCCATTTTCATTAAGCCTGGGGTAAATATATAGCTGTCATCCACTTGAATCCATTATGCTTTTTATTCCTTTCATCCCTATATTAAATGTGGCTGGTCTTGGGACATGATGACTGCTGGGAAGCAAGCAGTGCAACTCGACATTAATTTCTGCTCCTTTTGTGCAGTGAGTAAGTGCTGGATTGTAAAGCCTTTTTATGTAAAGGGGGATGTACCATTTGGTCGTAATGATGGTGGCAGTGTTACATTTGCCAAATATTTCCACCTTGCTGCTTTTTTGGGGGGTGGGGAGAAGAAAGTATCTTTTCTAAAGCAAAATTACTTTGGTTTATGTTTGTTAAGATGGTAGTTTTGGGCATTGGTATGGTGAGCATTTATCTCTCCTCTGCTCCATTGGGTCTTCTCTGTGACTGCAGGAGAAGAATAATAGCCCTATTTCGCTTGGATACAGAGGCTGGCCCATTCTTTCAGGAGAGCTTTTCAGAACACTTAAGGAGAAAAGTTAGTATTCTAAATACCACTATTTTGTAGATTACTGGTTTAGATTCTGGTTGTGGAAAAAAAACCACATCACTGGGGAATAAGGAGGTGGTAGTATCATGCAAGGAATTATGTAACCTAAATTTATTTATATTCTTTATAAAATTTCATAAGTGTTCTTTTGAGGTACAAGTCCAGGTAATAAAGGTATTTTTTGGTTCAGTTATTTTCAGTCCAGCCTGATTCTTCCATGACTCCATTTGGGCTTTTCTTGGCAAAAATCTTGGAGTGGTTTACCATTTCCTTTCTAGCTCATTTTACAGATGAGGAAACTGAGGCAAACGGGTTAAATGACTTACCCACACAGTTCTGAAGTTGAATTTGAACTCAGGTCTTCCTGACTTTAAACCTGACCCTCTATATGCTGCACTACCTAGCTGCTCATATAAAGAAGCTATTTAGATTAGGCTTCTGTTAGACATTTTTTTGGAAAGTGTGCATGTGGAATTGGTTGTGAAGAAATCTAACCTTTCTGAAAATGAGTCAGAGCTTTATATATGAAAATCTGTTTATTGCAGAAAACTGTTAGAGGTCCAAGTAGCCAAATTGGTGGGAGATAGGGGAAAGTCTGCATGCTTCTTACAACTGACCAGCCTGGACAATCTAATTTCTACTAATGAATAATTGGAAACATTTGGAAAGTGAATTAAAAAGAGTGTACACAGTTTTCATTTTTGTTGGGAATTTAAGGAGCAGGTCTGAGAAACTGGATTCACTCATTGTTTTTGTTTTACTAGTAGTACTAATTCTTTTAAAAAATTGACCTAGGTTTAAACACATAAAACTTCTCTCTCTTTGACATAGGAACAGCAGGACCTACTTTTTAGCCGTGCTTTTTCAAGAAGTCATGTTCGTGCCATATCTTGAGATTAAGAAGTGTTATAAGCTAACTTTTATTTTTAGATATTGTATGGAGATAAAAGAAATAGAAGATTATCACTGGAAGAGAGCTCATCTATAAAATGGTTCCCTTACTTTATAAGTAGTTCTTACCTCAGTAAGATCAAATAACTTGTTTAACATTTTACATCTAGTTAGTGGTAGAGTAAGGATTAAGACCTGAGTCTCTTGAATCTCATAGGCCAGTGTTTTTGAAATGCCACTGTGGCATAATTAAAAGCTTAAGTTGGATTTGGAGCCAGAGGTCAGAGTTTCAAATACTTATGTGACTTTGTGCAAGTGACTCTCTTTGCTCTAATTTCATTATCTGTATAATGAGAAGCTTGGACTACTTGATCTTTAAGATTATATCTGTGATCCCAAGAGGTTTACTTTAACATCCCTTTCTTTATTTTCCAAAATCTATGCAAAGATAGTTTCCAACATTCACTTTTGCAAAACATTGTGTTTCATATTTTTCTTCCTCTCTCTTCCCCTTGTATCTCCACAGGATAGCAAGCAATCCAATATAGATTAAACATGTGCAACTCTTCTAAACATATTTCCATACTAGTATCCTTTTCTAAAAGTCAATAAAACAAAGTACAGCACCAATGGGCTTTTGGTAGTGTAGTTATGTATTGTTTGGAAAGATTTCTCTGCCCTTTATGTATTATGTATTATGCTTTAGGTAGCCTTTCATTGGAGAAAAAAAAGCTTTATTGCTATGTTCTTTTCTTTTTTAGAGAGAAAGCCAGCCAGTGGAAGCCATACACATTGCTCTTATGTTCTAGAGTTGAGTAGGCTGCTTGTCCCGTAGGAACTCTGTGAATATATGACACTAGTTATCCTTAGGAGTCTGTCATAGAACATGAATTTTACTTAATTAAATTCATTTGAGGATCCATTTGGAATCATTTTTTAGGAAAATATTGGTGTTCACAGGGGAAATCTCACTGAGGCTATCCATGTTTATACATTTCTGTTTTGTGTTTATGTCCTGATGTTTTTCAGGGTGTTGGTGTTGGGTAGGAATTAATGATGCTTCATGGTTTATTACTCAACATCTGTTTTTCTTTAGAACTGGAAACATTCAAAAGATATTTGCTTGAAAACAGGGAGTGGTAGGGATTTGCTGCTGCTCTTTAAACACACACAGAGAAAAGCTTCAAAATTATTCTCTTTCCTCCTCACCCAATTAAAGGAAATTAAAGTCCTCAACACATTTTCATAGCTTATGACAGACAACAGGAATCAATAAATATTGGCATAGGTTTTGGAGAATAACTGTAAAATTTTATTATCTGGATAATGTTAGAACAATGTCAAGTACTTCTGTGTAGCTTAGATCTTTTGTTTGAACTGTTGTGGTTTCACCTGGCCCCAAGATTCAACTTAGGAGCTATTTGCTGATTGCCGGCTGCACTCACAACCTCATTCTCCGTGGCATATGAGACAAATCTCTGCCCTCAAGGAACTTGGGAGTGTAGTTGGACAGAAATGAAATAATCGAAAATAATGAGAGGGCTGTCAACTGCTACATTGCCTAAAATCTTAAGGAGGATTTGGAATTTGGAGTAGGAAAAAAGATGTGTCTTATAAATTATCATAAAGTGATAATGCTGAAAGAAATCTTAAGAGATGTAAGATGCAACTGGAAGAATTGCAAAGCTCTTTGATTTTAGTGATTTGGTTTGCCACATTTGGACAAGACTAGCTGAAGTCAGAGGGAGTCCTAGCTCCATCAACAGTGTATTTCTGTGTCTGTCTTCTCTTCCCATAATCAATATAGACCACCAGTTCTATGAATTGTCTCCTATCAGGAATCAGTGTGGGAACTCTCCTATCAGGAATCAGTGTGGGAACTCAGCCATCACTCTAGCTTTGTCCTGAATTTTAGCATTTTTGTCTTCCTTCTGCTGAAGTCCTCTAGTCTTGCTTGTTTCCTCATCTTAGCAGCTAACCTTTATCTTTAAATCTCCCTTTCTCCTTGTAAACTAGCTGGTATTGTTTATAAACCGGGCTACTTTTGCTTCCGTGCCTCAGGTGAATGTCCAAAGGGAGGATAGGGACTAATACTCTGTTTTTTCTTCATTAGGCCCCTCACAGGCTGGGTCTGGAGAGTTGCCTAGAAAATTAAGATGTTAATAGACTAGCCAGACTTCCCTGGCTCCAGAGCCAACTCTCTGACTCTCATAGAGACTTGTAAGAAGGGAGCCCCAATTAGAAGAGAGACCACTAATAGAGAATAATAACAATGGTCATAGGATCAGAGATTTCAAGCTAGAAGAAGCTTAGAATCCTATAATCAAACCTCTGTCACTTTTGTAGATGAGGAAACTGAGGGCCAGAGAGGTCAAGAATCATATAAGCAAGTAAACCAAAGGCTCAGGATTCTGATTCAAGTCTAAATCCAGCACATAGTGCAAGCGGTGTCAGATTGTACAACAAAAGGAGAGCTAACTTTGAAATCAGAGGATCTGGATTTGAATCTTGGCTCTGCTTACTCACTACCTGTGTGAACCTGGACAAGTTATTCATTTCCTTTCCTTAGAGTCGGTTTGCTCTTTTCTCTTATTATTTTTTTTTATTTTATTTTTTTTTTTTAGGGAGGGTTAAGTGACATGTCTAGGGTCACAGTGTTATAAGGTTTCTGAGGTCCGATTTGATCTCAGTTCCTGCTGACTACCCTGCTGATAGTATATTTTATCCAATATATTATCTAACTGCTCTCAGTTTACTCTGCTTCTCTCCAATGATTGTACTTTTCTATTACAATTTATTGGAGGAAAGTTGCAACTTAAATTACATTCAAATCATGTATAATTTGTGTTTAAGATTCAAACTTCAAAATTTCACTTAAGGGACTGAGTATTATAAATAGCAAGTTCTGATCACTTACACTGACATTCAGAGTCTTAGTAGTATCAAAATAGGGTCCAGCTCTAATAGAACTGAATCCCTGCAGCCCCACGGTGACTTAGAAAATCACAAATTAATATTATCTATATTGCATCATATTTTATTTACTTTGTTAAACATTTCCAAATTACATTTTAATCTGGTGACATCTCTGCCCAATGCAAATTGAGCTAATTTATTAAATTAGCTGTTAAACATACATTCTCTGCTCTAAGCAAACTGCCTAATTCCTTGTTGCTTGAGCTTCCCTTTTTAATTTCTTTTCTCTGAACTTTTGTTCATAGTGTTGTTTTCCCCTTCTTTCTGCCGATGGAAATCTGATTTATCTTTTCAGATTTGCCTATGTGAAGTTTTCTGAGCATCTTCTCAGACCATTCACAAGTAGTTTTAACTCTAAATTTCTGTAACACTTTTATGCTGTGCTGCCCATTTTTTGGGACAGCTAGATGACACAGTGGATAGAGTGCCTGGCCTGGAGTCAGGAGAATCTAGTTCAAATCTGACCTCAGATACTAGCTTGTGACCTTGGACAAGTCACTTAACTCTGCCTGTTTCTTTCTCTGTAAAATGAGCTGGAAAAGGAAATGACAATTTCCAGAATCTTTGCCAAGATAATTCCAAAAGGAGTCACAAAAAGTCAGATACAATTAATCTATAAAACATGTTCATTTGTCATAATAAAGTGAGTCATATTATTATTATGTCTTCATGTGTTTGTCTTCTCAAAGTAGTAGTGTACTTGAAGGAATACTTTATTCATCTTTTAATTTTCTATAATACCTATTCAATTAACCAACAAGCATTAATTGAATACGTACTATATGTCAGACATTGTGCTATCCAGTATATATATATATATATTTATATATATATATATTCTGGTTTAGAATATTTATATCTATAAATATGCATATATATATGAATCTTTAAACAAAGATGGATATAAAGAGGCCAAGATCCTTAGTAGTTAGAGTATAGGGCTTTGAGTAATAGGATCATGATTAGTGATGAAAGGAAGTGTCCAATCCCCTTATTTTACTGATGAGGAAATTGAAGCTTCAAAGGGTTAAATGACTTGTCTTACTGGTAGTTAATAACAGAGGTGGAATTGGAACCCAGATCCTCTGGTTTCCAATTCATTGCTTTCCCACACCGTACTACTCTGATACTAACTTACGACAAATAGTTTACCCTTTCTGTGCCTCTGTTCCACGGAGAGTCAACTCCATGACTTACTGAACTTATTTTATTATTTAACTTATTTCTATCCTGCATTTATTACTCTAGAAATGGATATTCTCTCCTGCTTTTGTATTTTTTTCTGTAACACTTATGTCCCTGGCACATAGTAAGCATTTAATTAATGCTTATTAGTAGATACATTGAGCTGCTAAGACATTGATTGGAATATGCTTTAGTGTACATTTGGAATTCTCTCTGTTGACAAAATAAGAAAGCTTTCTTATGTTTATATTTGTATAACTGTATAAAATAATACATAAACTTCTCAAGTGTAAAGCTGTAAATTTCTTATCTATAAAATAAGCTAGACAATAAAACAGCAAACCACTCTGGTATTTTTGCCTAGAAAACCCCAAGTGGGATCATTTAAGACAACTGAAAAATAATTGAAAACAACAAATTTCTCAAGGCTTGAACCCTTGTCTGTCATTCTAGACATAATGGTTCTGAAATCAGAAGACCTGGTTTCAAATCTCAGATCTGCTACTAACTAGGTGACTTTAACCAGATCATAAACCTTCTCCTGAGTTTTTTCTTCATCAGTAAAATGGAGTTGCAGAAATTATCTCATCTTTAAATTTTCTTTCAGTTCTAAATATTGTGATCTTGACCTCCCAAAGTATTTCTATGCTCTGATAGAGTTAAGACTACTTGTCCTTGCTTGACTAGAAAACACTACAATTTAGGTGAGATAGAAACAAGACAGATACTATTTTTACTCATTAATGTCTTCTTGGTTAAGTTGGGTGCTGAGATAGGCAAGATTTAGGACAGAGACTCAATTTGGAGCCTTGGGCATGGGTCTGTGGGTTGCTTTCGGGTGGTAGATGAATTTGGTTTTCTTTGTAATCCTAGATATTTGATGAATTTAAAGAATTTGTTCTGAGAAGGGGTCCATAGGTTGCACCAGATGGTGAATACAGAGATCTATGATGCAAGAATGGGTAAGAACCACTGTTTTTGGTAAACATAGAAAATCAATAGCTCAGGTACTATTTATTGTTACTCTACACTTATCTTTTACAGTCAAAGACATCACAGCCAGCCATAGGGAGAAGACCAGCCAAGTGACAATTGCCTATGATTTCTCCCTTGGGTCATTTAGCTTTTGTCATAGATACCTTGGGAGCTCTGTTTCTCTCCCTCTATTTGGCCTAGTGATCAGTTTTTTTTTTTTTTTTAACTGCAATTGCCTTTTGGAAATGATAATAATAGAAATTAATCTGCTTTCATTTCATAAATACTATTTATACAGTCTCAGCTGTCAGGGAACAGAGGGAAGTAGTCAATTTAAAGTGTCTCTGCTTGTGGTCTTGGCTTGGATTCAATGATGAGGGTGGGGTGGGGACAAGGTTGGTGGCAAAAGTTCTGGCTTTGGAATCAGAAGATCTGGGGTAGTTCTGATGCTACCACTAGCCAGTTGTGTGACCTTGGATAAATTTCTTTGTGTTTAGGATTCTTTGATTGTTAAATGGGGATAATAATGCCTAATCTATCTCTTGTGTGTTTTGGTGTGACAAAAATGAATGTGAAGGTCCCTTCTAAAGGTTAAAAGTATTACCTAGATGTAAGAGTTCTGAGTCTCACAGGGTGGATATGTTCGAGCCTTCCTTGAGACATAACCTTAGCATTTTAAAATACAGTAATTACCTCATTTGTAGAAATTTCTAAGAAAATGAATAGTTTGGCCATACAAATGAATTTCAGGAAATGAAATAATTACTTTTA